>NC_053441.1:44264566-44317843 GCF_007990345.1 Gossypium hirsutum | reverse complement strand
ACTCTTCAGGAAAACATCCGGGTATTCACAGACCACCGGCACCGATTCGGGTTTCTTTTCTAACTCCTTGTCATCAAGTACATACGCGAGGTATGCTTCGCACCCTTTCCTTACATATTTCTGGGCCAACATTGCTGATATTACAGCTGGCAACCCCCTTAAGTCCGCAGACTCAACTCGGATTATTTCGTTATTTGCGCACCTCAAATCGATAGTCTTGCTTTTGCAATTCACAACCGCATCATGCGCGGTTAACCAATCCAAACCAAGAATAACATCAAACTCGTCGAACGGCAAAAGCATCAAATCGGCCGGAAAACAGGATTCTCGGATTATTAGAGGGCATCTCTTACACACTTTATCAACAAGTACGCATTGACCCAAAGGGTTTGATACTCGAATTACGAGCTCAGTAGACTCAACAGGTAGAGTCTTACTGGTTGCTAAGGTTTCGCATACATATGAATGAGTAGAACCAGGGTCAATCAAGGCAATCACATTAGTATCAAAGAGAGTGAAGGTACCAGTGATGACGTCGGGGGAGGATGCCTCCTCTCGTGCGCGAATGGCATATGCTCTAGCAGGAGTACGGTTCTCGGCTCGATCGGCCGTATCAGAAGCCCCCCTCTAACTACCACCCCTGCCTCCTAAAATTCTCGGTGGTCTACCTCTAGATGTCACTCCACTAGGTCTTGCACCTTGAATCTTATTCTTCTCATCCAGCTCCATGCAATCTCTAATGAGGTGGTCCTTCGAACCGCATCTGTAACAGGCCCTGCTAGTAGACTTGCCCCAACATTCACCTAGGTGTCGTCTTCCACATTGGGGACATTCAGGTTTCTCGTGACGATTATTGCCCACACTAGCTACCGAAGTAGCTCGGGAGCCCATCGATGGTCTTGCCCTGATGGAAATTCCCGCAGTCGCCCTCGACTTATTAATGTCCTCCCTGAACTTCTTTACAGCTGAGAACGGAGCTTTACCCGTCGATCTTTTACGATAATCTCTAGCTTCAATTCAACCTTCCTCTTCTCCTTTCCAAGTTCTTCCGCCTTGCAGGCTCGTTCGACTAGTGTTACGAATTCTTTTATTTCCAAAATACCCATTAGTAGCTTTAAATCTTCATTCAATCCTTCCTCGAATCTTTTGCACATAGCAACCTCATCAGCTACACACTCCCGGGCATACCTACTAAGTCTTACGAATTCATGTTCGTATTCAGATACAGTCATACGGCCTTGCTTGAGTTCCAAGAACTCCTTACGCTTCTGATCAATGAACCGTTGGCTAATAAATTTCTTCCGGAATTCCGTTTGAAAGAAGTCCCAAGTTACTCGCTCGTTCGGGACTATGGAAATCAAGGTCCTCCACCAATAGTAGGCTGAGTCTCGCAACAAAGATACAGCACATTTTAGACATTCATCGGGTGTGCATGACAATTCATCGAACACCCGAATGGTGTTATCAAGCCAGAACTCGGCCCTTTCAGCATCATCAGTTACTATGGCCTTGAACTCCTCGGCCCCACGCTTCCTAATCAAGTCTACAGGTGGCTTACTCAGCCTCACAGGATCAGCGACTGATGGCATTACAGGCTCTTGGGGTGGATTATTCAAATTTGGGAATTGTTGGACAGCCGGGTTGGTTCGGGCATATTGCGCGACCCACTCATTCATCATGGTAAAGAAGGCTTGTTTAGCCCCCTCACCTTGATTATTCGCAGATGACTGAGGTTCAACAGGCGGCGTCCCTTGTGCAGGAGCAGCCGCTACGCTCTCAACGTCATCCGCTAGGGTTCTTTCTTCACCGGGATCCATTTACTAATCAAAACAAAAACATTTCAACCGTCAGAAGTCATCACCCTTTTAAACATTAACATTATGGCATGTATAGCTAGACTCATACGTGCTATGGTAGTCCTAGAACCGACTAAACCATAGCTCTGATACCAATAAAATGTAACACCCCGAACCTGAAACCGACACCGGAGTCGAACACGAGGTGTTAACTGACTTTAACCCCTTACAAAATTTATTTTCCAGACACTGCCCAATCTGTGTACCAGTCGTTTTAAAAATCATATCTTGAGTTTCGTAACTCGAAAATCAGTTTCGTAATTTTTCCCAGAAACTAGACTCATGTTCCCATCTATGTATTTTTTTCTAGAATTTTTGGTCGGGCCAATTAGTACAGTTTATTAGTAAAAGTCTCCCAAGTTGCAGGGGTCGACTACACTGACCTTTTCCCATTACGACTTGGATATCTCCCTGCACGGGGCTTCAATACTGATGCCGTTTGTTTCTATGAAAACTAGACTCAGAGAGGAATCTGTACATATATGGTACGACCCCTAATTATCTCTGGTTAATTTGTAATGAATTTCCAAAGTCGGAGCAGGGAATCCAGAAACCGTTCTGGCCCTGTCCCACAATAATCTGATTATCTCTTAATATACTGCCCATATGATCTTTTCGTTACTTCCTCATGAAAGCAGACTCATCGAGATTCGATTACATAATTTATTCATCAATTAATTCCACTCCTACTATTTTTAGTGATTTTTCAATCTCATGACACTGCTGCTGCCAGCATCTGTTACGAAAGTAACTAGGTCCATTTCATGCCTACCCTTGATCCAACTCTCTCAAAAATGAAACAACAACTAAAATGAACATCCCATTTTTACCCCAACCTTCAAGTTAAAAGCAATTAACCACTCACCGTATCCTACATTACTATCCATTTTAATGACATTACACATCTACTAAGAGTTTCAAGCTTCTTGGCCGAATTTCAACCTCAAAATCCTAAGTCTAATCTATAGGATGAGTAGAATTTAAACTAACCATCTCAATCATGCATAGATTTTCAAGAATCATTCAATACATACCTCATTCTAGTTACATGCATGGCCAAACCTCTTAGAAACTTTTCCCCTAGGCACCGAATATTCAAGAGCTTCTTAATCAACTTGAAGATGACCAAATGCCTTAACTTCACTTTCTTCTTTTTTCTTTCTTTAGGTACGGCTATTGTGGTAAGGAAAAGGATGAACACTCCCTCTTCCTCCCTTATTTTATTCATCCTTTTTTTCTTTTTAATTCACTTCTTTTATTTTCTAATCTACTTACCAATATTAAATAATAAACAACATAAACTTGGAGGAATGGAACCATGCTTGGCCGGCCACCTATCAAGAATTGGGCACCTTGACATGCAAACCCAAACTTTCTCACCTTGTTATTATTTAATCCTTTCAATTTATCTATCATCTTTTCTAAATTTCTCAACTAAGTCCTTTCATGAAAATCCACATTCCTAAGGCTAATTTTAGACCTTTATTATTTCCACACATACACTACCACATTTAATATATGCAATTAAAATTAAAATAAATTTTCTTGTAACTCGGTTTTGTGGTCCCGAAACCACTTCCCGACTAGGGTCAATTTTGGGCTGTTACACTTTTCCTCTTTTGGTTCTTGGAAGGCCTAGAACGAAGTCCATTGAAATGTCTACCCACAGAGCATCAGAGATAGGAAACGGGGTGTATGAACCATGCGGTTGGATTCGTGACTTCGCCTTCTTACAAGTGATGCAACGTTCACATTTCTTTTGGACGTCGTGTTTCATTTTGGGCCAATAGAAATGTTCGGGCAAAATTGCTAGAGTTTTGGCAACCAAAGCTTGCTTCTTCAACGAGCACGTTTCGCACAGAACTTTGAGGCACACAAAGCTTGCTTTCACGAAATAAATAGCCCTCATGCTGAAAGTACTTTTCACTAGCACCATGCGAACAAGACTCATAAATTTCACCAAAGTCAATATCAGATTTGTAAAGATCTTTGATAAATTCAAAAATAAAAGTTATCAAACCTCACCGTTAATCACTCAAAAAGAAAATTTTAAATTCTCAATGAGCTAGAATTCAGTCTTGTGAGTCCTTTAGGAGAGTTTATATCAACCAATTAGAGAGTGGATGAATCGATCTACCAAAGAATCCTAATATGCACTAGGATGCCAAAAACTGACGAGACACCAATTGATTCGTGTTTGATGCGATCCCGGTCGCATCATGTTACGACACAACTCGACGCTACCGAGATTGGTCCAAACTCGAGGGGCCCAAGTGCAAAATAAAGTTTTTAATTTTAGTTTGTCAATTTGGCTGCTGGAAAATAAGGACTTTGATTCATTAATTTTTAGTTATTTTAGTTTGTGTTTTTAATTATGTCATAGTTTGCACATCATTAATATGTGTTCTGCATTTGATAAAGTCATGCATTATGTAACTTTCATGTTAGTTAAGTTTGCATCATTAAATTAAGTCAAGTTAGTTTAATTATGTAACTTTCATGTTAGTTAAATTTGCATTTCAAAACCATGCATTTAAGCATCTTAGTTTAATAAATGAGTTGCTGGACATTTATTCAACTCATCTTAGTTTTAATTAATAAGTGTTTTTGTTGAACTTTATTTAATAAGTGTTGTTCTTAATTGATCTAGTTCCTAGGATTATTTATTGATGCATAAATTAAGTTTTTTTTAAATTATGCTTCTTTAATTAAACTAGTTGCTGGAATAATTATTGCATATATGTTTTAGTTCATTTATTTAAGTAAGTTTAATGTTTGTTATGATTAATAAGTGTTTTCATTTGTTTAATAAACTCATTTTAATGTGTTTATTACAGGTGACTTTTTAGCTTATAGTGGTTACAATTCGAGGCTGTTACACATTTAATTAAGTGGCTGTTCAAGTTCTTTTGAGTTACAATTAAAGGGGCTGTTATAAAGGGAGCTTAAAAATCATTAAAGGAGTTTTTAAAGAGCATTTTGTGCCCTTTAAAATTCAGCAACAACTCTTCCACTTCCAGCCGTTTTTGGAACTTTCAAGAGAAATTAATCAAGCCTTTGAATGTCATTAAGGAGCTGGTTAAGAGATGGTGTCTATTCAACTAGCCAAGGACAACTCAAGAGTCATTTTCTAAGCCATTAAAGACATTCAAATCAGCTGAATTAAAGTGATTTTATGGAAGGAGTTATTTGGTTCAAAGAATAAGAAAAGACATCAGTTTTTATGGCACATTAAGTGGATGTTTTTGACCATTCGGTTACCTTGTTCTAGCATTATAAATAGATGTAATCAGCCATAGAGGGAACAACTTTTTGCTGAATATAGATGAAATATTTGAATTGTGAGCTATCCAATTCTCTTTGTTCTTTCGGAATTGATTTGACTTATCAAGCATAGCTTGTGGCGTCCATCTTTTCTTTGTTGCTGAACTTATCACCTTTGGTGTGGCATTCAATATACCTTTGGTTCCTATCATAGTTGATAATGGGTCAAGGTTCCTTTCCTGTTTCCTTTAACCGAAAAACACCTACAGACCATTTTGAGATTCGGGTCAACAATTCGTTATTGTTGGTTCATTTTCGGTCTTAGCCAATTAATTTGTTATTGTTTCCTCTTTATTTTGTTTATTACCTTTGTTTGAAGCCATTATCTCTATTTTGTTTCATTTTAAAACCGAAACGAATCCATCCTTACTCAATTCACGATTGGGCAACACATATGACTCAAAACATCACGAGACGAGTTCGTATCAGTGTTGCACCAAGGAAGACTTGGGCACACGTTTAATTCCTACTAACACAAGAAACAAGAAGGTGTTAGATAGCGTAAAGGAAGAATAAAGGCAAACAAATGAAAACCTACAGCTAAGAATCAATAAAAATTGCT
This sequence comes from Gossypium hirsutum, assembly GCF_007990345.1. Lineage (NCBI taxonomy): Eukaryota > Viridiplantae > Streptophyta > Magnoliopsida > Malvales > Malvaceae > Gossypium > Gossypium hirsutum. The sequence continues at coordinate 44,312,101 of NC_053441.1, read as the reverse complement.
GAAAACAGAAAACCTGAAAAACTGTGGAGTAACTTGACAACTTCGTTCGAGGTGTTCCCGATCTCAAAAATTCATGAAAATAAATCTGGAATGTCCTTAAATATTTAATTTTTGATTTGGAAATTTTGGGAACCAAAATGAACCCACTGAATATTTTTTAACATTTTTATTGGATTTCATATTTTTTTGATTTTTTGACTTTTTTGACTGATTTTTTTGTGGGAATAATTTTTTTATATTCAATCACAGTGCCACAAATATGTATGTAAAATTTCAGATCAATTGGACAACGTTTACCCACTCAAATGAATTTTTTTGAAAGATTTTTCTGGGTAAAACTACTGTTTTTGCTTTAAAAAATTGAGATCAGTTTAGAAATCAACCAAGAATACCCAAAACGCCCAAAAACTAATACCAAATGATATAGAGGGCTGCACGCGGACCAAGATTGATACGGCCACGCCTCAAGTCCTACCTAGCTCGAACAAGGAGCCGTTGGAGTTGCCCCAAGGTCCCATCACCCGATCACGAGCTAAACAATTCAAGGAGGCTGTTTCGGCTTTAGTTGACAAAGTTTGGGGCGAGATCCTGGTTGGTCACATCGAGGAAGCTTGGACCAACTCGAAAAGCAATCCGTGCACTTTAATACGAGCTGAATTAACTTCCATTTTAGCTCAATGAGCTCGAATTAGCTCAACTTCAGCTCAAACATTTTCAATTCAGCTCAATATCAACTAGACATTAATTTAATAGCTGAATATTTATTTAAGTAGATTTAATTAGTTTATTACAGCTTATTATTATGTTTATTGCATGTTTTTAATATGTCAAGTTTTATTACATGATTTAAAGTTGCTTTAATGCTGCTGAATTTAATGAGCTGATTTTAGTGATATAATTGACCGAATTAATGTTTCATGGTTTTAATATTAATTTTTTTCAGCTAAATATCATATTAATTTTAGTTCTTCTTATTTATATAGGTTGGCTGAATGTGTGGGATCATTTAACAAGGTTAGTCAAATTTGGAGATTCATTTTAGCAAGGTGCATGCATGTTAGATACATTGCACCTGGAGATACATGCATCAAATTGGTGAGCTGAATTCAACATTCCTAGGTGACTATTTAGCCAAGGGAGCTAATGTTTCCAACTCCAAAGCTGCCCATTAATTCCTTTCACATTTGCTGGATGCATCTTGGCTTTTCGGTTCCATGTGTTCACACTCCATGACTCTTCAATGTTGAGCTTTCACACTTGAATTGGCTGCTCATTATCCTCTTAATTGCTGGTCACTTTTCAGCCAAAAGTTGCAACACAAATGAGCTAATTTATGCCCATTGGCCAAACCTAGCTATCCATGCATCATCCAAGTTTTTCCAAGTCCAATGCGTCATCTAGAAGGTGTCTAATGGAGCTCCATGTTCAGCCGAATCTAGCTAGTTCATTTAAGTGATTCATTTGCTTAATTTTTAAGGAATGTAAGTGACCATTCGGCTAGCTTAGGTGTTGTTTATAAATAGCTGAAAATTTACTTTGTAAAGGACTTTTGAGATTTTAAGCAACGAATTGCTGCCAAATTTGTGAGGCATTTTCTCCCAAATTTCGTTCGAGACCCGCAAGACTTATCTAGCTTCTAGTGGCGTCTTTCCGAGTCTTTCTTTCGAACTTATCACTCCCTAAACCCGAGTGTGGCATTCACCTTTGATACCTTTGGTTCATACTTTCCTAAGTATCGGGTCAAGGTCCTTATCAACCATTCCCAACTCAATTTGGTCCTATAAGTTTCGGGTCGACACTTTTCTTTAGTGTTGGTTCACTCTTGACCTTTTTGAACCATTACCAATTCGTACCAAATACCATACCATTTTGTACCAAATTCCATACCATTTCGTACCAATTCCTAAATACCAAAACGTACCTAAACCAAATACCATTTCTTGTTTATTCCTAAACCGAATTCAACCATACTAATCATACCATTTTGACTTAAGCCAAATCCACATCTTACTTTGATCGAACTTATTTTACTTCTTTGAACACAAATATATTCTTTCTTCTTCTTGACTAATATACTTCTTCGTTTACGATCGGGAACTAAATGACTCGGGTTCAACTACTAAACCGAGGTCACATCATTTGGTATCATAGCTGGTTAAAACGAGAAGAACGGACGTTCGAGAAGAGCCGGTGATAGAGGAATGCGCACGAACCAAGATTGAGTTGCCAAGTCACGAGAAACTCTTACAAAAGCTCTAGACGAATCAGATCTGAAATCAAAACAAAGAACAAGATTAAAAGCAAATCAGAATTGAATTGAAATTCCCCAAATTCAATTAAAAGAGCAGCAAGAAACAAAGAAATAGAATAAGCGAATCAAACGGAATTGAAAGTATGGAAAGGATGCGAATCTGCCAAGGGGTTGATTCGGCCAAGAATGCCTAATTTCTAGCAATCAGTTGATCCCCAAATTGAAAGAAATCCAATCGGCCAAACCCTAGGAATTGGGGATTTTTGGGTTCGAATGGGTGCTGTCAATAGGAGAACAACTTAAACAATGAGATCTTGAGTTTAATCAATGCTGGAAAACAAACAAGAACAGCAAAATATTAGATGAGAAATCGGCACAAGTATAAGCAAAGAAAAGTAAAGAAAGAAATCGAAAAAAACAAGAATTAAAGGATAAGTCCTAAAGATCCTTGAAATCCCGAAAGATTTCACAAATCTCTTCAAACGGCTCTAATCTCCCCTCCAAAGAATATCGGTGGCAAGAAGAAGGTTGAAGATGGCTCCCACAATCAAAAGATTGTTAAAACAACTTCTAAAGAAAACTCAAGAGAGAATTCTTGGAGAAAACCCCAAAGAAAATTCTGTACTCAACAAATCTGAAATTTGATAGAAAAATAATAATAAGATGTTTACAAAGGGTGGCTGGCCAATGCTTATATAGGCCTCCAACAAATCCTAATCTAATTAGAAAACTTAAAAAATTTAAACTTAATTAAAAAAAACAAAGGAAAATTTGGCCATGCATCCTATTGGGCTGTTTTGGGCCGAATTTAACATGTGATATTCCTAAAACTTAAAAATTAACTTAAACAACTAAAATGTTTACAAATTGGGCCCTTTGACATTTTGGCCTGATTTTCAACTAAATATGTATGGATTTATTGATTGGGCTGAGAATTTGCTTATTGGGCCTCGCCTTTAAGAATTTGGGCTTGTGATCCATCTCCTACCGAAATTGGGTCATTGACGCTCGAATGGAGATCCAACGCGCTTTGGCTGCAAGATTTGGTTTCTTGGACCAAGATTTCCAAGATTTGAAATCTTGATTTTCTTGATTCTTGAAATCGCTCCGAACAGCAAAATTGGGCCAAGATTCGATTTCGTGATTTTTTTTAAAACAAGAAAGTGAATCTTGATTTTCTTGTTCTCTCGTGTATGCATCTAAGGCCTTGCTAACAAGCTCTTGAATGGTCCCATTTAGTTTGGACCGCATTTTTCGGGCCTTTGATCTCGTTATTAGGCCTTGTGGCAATTTAAGCCCATCACGTTCTTGAACTTGGATTGGGCCTTTATGACTCGTATCATTCCCCCCTTCCTCAAAAAGATTCGTCCTCGAATCTGAAAAATCAAATGGGGACAAGTCAGCCACATTAAAAGTAGAACTTACATTGTACTCACCAGGTAGATCAATTTTATAGGCATTATCGTTGATCCGCTCGAGTACTTGGAAAGGCCCAGCGCCCCTTGGGTCCAACTTAGTCTTCCTTTTTGTAGGAAATTGTTCTTTCCTCAAATGGACCCAAGCCCAATCTCCGGGTTCTAGTACAACCCGTTTGCGCCCCTTGTTTGCTTTGTTGGTGTTGGCGTCATTTGTTTTGGCTATTCGCTGTCTAGCCTTCTCATGTAAGGATTTCACCAACTTAGCTTTCTGTGCGCCATCTAAATTCATAACGTGTTCAAGAGGTAATGGCGCAAGATCAAGTACTGTTAGTGGGTTAAAACCATAAAAAAGTTCAAATGGGGAATAACCAGTTGTAGAATGAATAGATCTATTATATGCAAATTCAACAAATGGTAGGCATTCTTCCCAATTTCTAATGTTCTTTCCCACAACAGCTCGTAATAAAGTCCCTAAGATTCGATTAACTACTTCAGTTTGACCATCAGTTTGGGGGTGACATGTAGTAGAATAAAGCAATTTAGTACCAAGCTTACCCCACAATACCTTCCAAAAGTGGCTAAGGAATTTGACATCTCTATCAGAAACAATTATTTTAGGGATGCCATGAAGTCTTACCACTTCTTTAAAGAATAAGTCTGCCACATGTGTAGCATCATCTGTTTTGTGACAAGGAATAAAATGTGACATCTTTGAAAAGCTGTCAACAACAACAAATATACTATCTCTTCCTTTTTTTGTTCGAGGCAAACCTAAAATAAAATCCATGGATAAATCTACCCAAGGTGAAGTAGGAATCAGTAGAGGAGTGTAAAGGCCATGAGGCATTACCTTAGATTTTGCTTGTTTGCATGTAATGCACTTGGAACATACCTTTTCCACATCCTTCTTCATATGTGGCCAATGGAAGTGTTCTTGCAATATGTCTAGTGTTTTGGCGACTCCAAAATGTCCCATTAATCCCCCACTATGGGCTTCATGAATCAACAATTCTCTCATGGAACACTTTGGTATGCATAACCTGTTTAAACGAAAAAGAAAGCCATCTACAAGATAAAATTTTTCAAAAGCAGTATGTCCACAATTCTTATAGATATGGCTGAAATCAGTATCATCATCATATAACTCTTTAATATGTTCAAACCCTAAGACTTTAGCATTCAATGTAGTTATTAAAGTATATCGTCTAGACAAAGCATCTGCGACTACATTATCTTTACCTGTTTTATATTGAATCACATAAGGGAATGTTTCAATGAATTCTACCCATCGGGCATGTCTTTTACTCAACTTACCTTGTCCCTTTAACCATTTAAGAGACTCATGATCTGTATGTATGACAAACTCATTAGGCATCAAATAATGTTGCCATACTTGAAGTGCACGAACTAATGCCAATAGTTCTTTGTCATAAGTCGAGTAATTTAACTGTGCACCGTTTAATTTCTCACTAAAATAAGCAATAGGTTGCTTATCTTGCATTAAAACAGCGCCGATTCCAATTCCTGAAGCATCCACTCAAGTTCAAAAGTTTTAGCAAAATCAGGTAATTTAAGCAAAGGAGCAGAACATAACTTAGCTTTTAGAGTTTGAAAAGCTTTTTCTTGGGTTTCACCCCATTTGAAACCCACTGATTTCTTTATAACTTCAGTTAATGGGGTAGCAATAGTAGAGAAATCTTTTACAAATCGTCTATAAAAACTGGCTAAACCATGGAAAGATCTCACCTCAGTTACCGATTTAGGAGTCGGCCACTCCTTAATTGCCTTAACTTTGTCCTCGTCGACATGAATACCTTGAGCACTAACTATGAAACCTAAGAATATTAGTTTATCACAACAGAATGTGCATTTATCAAGGTTGGCAAATAATCTTTCAGTTCGTAGAATATCCAAAACGGTTCGAACATGGAAAACATGATCATCTAATGACTTTGAGTAAATTAAAATATCATCAAAGTAAACTACTACAAATTTACCCAAATGTAGCCTCAAAACATGATTCATTAATCTCATAAATGTACTAGGTGCATTAGTAAGGCCGAAAGGCATAACTAACCATTCATACAATCCAAAATTTGTTTTAAAGGCTGTTTTCCATTCATCCCCTTTCCTCATTCGAATTTGATGATAACCACTTTTTAGATCAATTTTTGTAAATATTATTGAACCATGTAATTCGTCAAGCATATCATCAAGTCGAGGAATTGGGTGTCGATACTTTACCGTTATCTTGTTGATTGGGCGACAATCAACGCACATACGAAACGTACCATCTTTCTTTGGCACCAATAGGACAGGAACAGCACAAGGGCTTAAGGCTTTCACGAATGTACCCTTTGTCTAGTAACTCTTCAACTTGCCTTTGCAATTCCTTTGTCTCCTCGGGATTGCATCTATAGGCTGGTCGATTAGGAATCGAAGCCCCGAGTACTAAGTCAATTTGATGTTCAATCCCTCATAAAGGTGGTAAACCTTTAGGGGCCTCACTAAAAACATCCTCATAATCCTGTAAAAGAGATTGAAACACACTAGGCAAATTTTCGTTAACGTTAGATAAAGATAAATAATTTTGCCTAAACCTGACAAGGATACAAGGCTGTTTATTGAGTAGGGCTCTTCTCACATCTTTTTTTGTTGCCAAAAGATTTTTTTCGCTTATTTTACCACTTGAGGATTCACTCACCTTTGGGCTTTTTAAATTGTGACTTTTTTCACTACTAGCCTCTTTTCTCTCTGTCTTTTGTTCTTGCCCTTTCTCCCTTACCCCCTCACAAAATTTCATCATCTTCAATTGATCTTTGTATACATCAGTTGGATTTAAAGGAGCAAAAGTGAATTTCTTACCTTTAAATACATGGGAGTATCGATTAAGTTTACCTTGGTGTGTAACATCACGATCAAATTGCCAAGGTCGTCCAAGGAGCAAGTGTGCCGCATGCATTGGGACCACATCACACCAAACTTCATCTTCATAATTGCCAAGCTTAAAAGTGACCAAGGACTGTTTTGTAACTTTTACTTCGGAACATTCATTAAGCCATTGAAGGTGATATGGCTTAGGGTGTTTGGTACAAGGCAACTTTAAAGAATCCACCAAATAACTACTCACTACATTCGAGCAACTCCCACTATCAATAATGAGTGAACATAAGTTACCTTTAATAAAACACCAAGAATGGAAAATATTGGTCCTTTGGCTCTCATCATCTTTCATCTGAATGTTAAGGGTTCGGCGAACTACAAAGCAATGGAAATTAGCAAAGTCCCCTTCTTTTGGTGGTTCGACCAACTCTTCGCCATTATCACTGTCATCCACAAGTTCTGGCATATCTGGATCTATTTTATCAGAGTCGAAAGTGTACTCACCATTATCTTTCAGAAGAAGTAATCTCGTGTTAGGGCATTCCCTACTATAATGACCACGCCCTTTGCACTTAAAGCACTCAATCTCACGAGTCCTCTTCGCACTCGAATCTCCTAAATTGGGCTGCTTAGAAGGTGTTTGCGTTTTAACAGGAGCCCATTTTTTCCAATCTGATTGCTTGCTTCCATTACTCAAAGAAGACTTGTTAGTAACGAAAGGTGATTTTGAGCTCTTAAAATCAGAATTGGAATTGTTACCTCGGTAATATTGCGAAGTCGAGAAGGAACCAAACCTTTGTTCCTTTAGTTGTTGCTCAATCTCAATGGCTTTATGAACTGCTTCTTCCAAATCAATGTAACTTTGTAGCCTCAATGTATTAGCTATCGGCCTGTTCAAACCATCAATAAATCGAACCATAGTTGTTTCTTCATCCTCCTCCATATTAGCTCTCTGAATGAGCATCTCCATCTCTTTAAAATATTCATCCACTGTCCTACTACCTTGGATAAGTCTTTTCAGCTTTGTTTTAATTTCTCTATAGTAGTAAGGTGGAATAAACCTTTTATGCATAATCTGTTTCAACTCATCCCATGTCGAAATCTCACCTTCATAATTCCGATGGCGGTTTACCTCAAGTTGAGTCCACCAACTTAATGCATAATCAGAAAATTCCAGTGTTGCTAACGCTACCTTTTCATCATCCGGACATTTATAATACCGAAACATAAGTTCAATCTTAGATTCCCATTCATAATAAGCGTCAGGATCATTCTTACCATGAAATTGGGGAATTGTGAATTTCGGTTTTGCCAAAGAAGGTTGCCCACGATCATGAAAATCATCATCCATTCTAGTGACACGTCGAGGGCCGCGCCTCTAGGCTTGGTTATCCCTATCTTCTTTGATTGGATCTCGATATTGAGGTTCTTGATTCAATCGCACCTCATTGATGGTAGCAGTCAAAGCTCGAAGAGCAGCAGCCTGTTCATCCAACTGTTGTTGGAATTTTTTAAATATGTCACCATTATTATCACCTGTAGACATTTTTTTTAAAACCTGCAAAACACTCAACACTCAAAATAAAAGTTATCAAACCTCACTGTTAATCACTCAAAAAGAAAAAATCAAATTCTCAATGAGGTCGAATTCAATCTTGTGAGTTCTTTATCAGAGTTTATATCAACCAATTAGAGAGTGTGAACCAAACTACCAAAGAATCCTAATTTGCACTAGGATGCCAAAAACTGACGAGACACCAATTGATTCGTGTTGCACCGAGGAAGAAGTTGTGCACACGTGTAAATCCTACTAACACAAGAAACAAGAAGGTGTTAGATAACGTAACGGAAGAATAAAAGCAAACAAATGAAAACCTACAGCTAAGAATCAATAAAAATTGCTAAAACCAGAAAACTTGAAAAACTGCGGAGTAACTTGACAACTTCGTTTGAGGTGTTCCTGATCTCAAAAAATCATGAAATTAAATCTGGAATGTCCTTAAATATTTAATTTTTGATCTGGAAAGTTTGGGAACCAAATTCAACCCGCTGAATCTTTTTTTTAAAATTTTATTAAATTTCGTATTTTTTTATTTTTTTGACTTTTTTGACTGATTTTTTTTCGGGATTAATTTTTTTATATTCAATCACAGTGCCACAAATATGTATGTAAAATTTCAGATCAATTGGACAACGTTTACCCACTTAAATGAATTTTTTTCGAACAATTTTTCTGGGTAAAACTGCTATTTTTGCTTTAAAAAATTGAGATCAGTTTAGAAATCAACCAAGAACACCCAAAATGCCCAAAATCTGATACCAAATGATAGAGGAATGCGCACGGACCAAGATCGAGTTGCCAAGTCACGAGAAACTCCTACAAAAGCTCTAGACGAATCAGATCTGAAATCAAAACAAAGAACAAGATTAAAAGCAAATCAGAATTGAATTGAAATTCCCCAAATTCAATTAAAAGAGCAGCAAGAAACAAAGAAATAGAATAAGCGAATCAAACGGAATTGAAAGTATGGAAAGGATGCGAATCTGCCAAGGGATTGATTCGGCCAAGAATGCCTAATTTCCAACAATCAATTGATCCCCAAATTGAAAGAAATCCAATCGGCCAAACCCTAGGAATTGGGAATTTTTGGGTTCGAATGGGTGCTGCCAATAGGAGAACAACTTAAACGATGAGATCTTGAGTTTAACCAATTGTGGAAAACAAACAAGAACAACAAAATATTAGATGAGAAATCAGCACAAGTATAAGCAAAGAAAAGTAAAGAAAGAAATCGAAAAAAACAAGAATTAAAGGATAAGTCCTAAAGATCCTTGAAATCCCGAAAGATTTCACAAATCTCTTCAAACGGCTCTAATCTCCCCTCCAAAGAATATCAATGGCAAGAAGAAGGTTGAAGATGGCTCCCACAATCAAAAGATTGTTAAAACAACTTCTAAAGAAAACTCAAGAGAGAATTCTTGGAGAAAACCCCAAAGAAAATTCTGCAATCAACAAATCTGAAATTTGATAGAAAAAATAATAATAAGATGTTTACAAAGGGTGGCTGGCCAATGCTTATATAGGCCTCCAACAAATCCTAATCTAATTAGAAAACTTAAAAAATTTAAACTTAATTAAAAAAACAAAGGAAAATTCGGCCATGCATCCTATTGGGCTGTTTTGGGCCGAATTTAACATGTGATATTCCTAAAACTTAAAAATTAACTTAAACAACTAAAATGTTTACAAATTGGGCCCTTTGACATTTTGGCCTGATTTTCAACTAAATATGTATGGATTTATTGATTGGGCTGGGAATTTGCTTATTGGGCCTCGCCTTTAAGAATTTGGGCTTGTGATCCATCTCCTACCGAAATTGGGTCGTTGACGCTCGTAATGGAGATCCAACGCGCTTTGGCTGCAAGATTCGGTTTCTTGGACCAAGATTTCCAAGATTTGAAATCTTGATTTTCTTGATTCTTGAAATCGCTCCGAACAGTAAAATTGGGCCAAGATTCGATTTCGTGATTTTCTTGAAAACAAGAAAGTGAATCTTGATTTTCTTGTTCTCTCATGTATGCATCTAAGGCCTTGCTAACAAGCTCTTGAATGGTCCCATTTAGTTTGGACCGCATTTGTCGGGCCTTTGATCTTGTTATTGGGCCTTGTGGCAATTTAAGCCTATCACGTTCTTGAACTTGGATTGGGCCTTTATGACTCGTATCAGCCGGAGTAAGTAGACTCGTGAAAAATTTTTTTTTAAAAAAATCGAAAAAAATAAAAAAAATCAAAGAAAATTGAAAAAAAAAAGAAAAAAATTGTATACGGTCTAGGTGCGGACGAAAAGAACGTGAAAGATCCGTAAAAAAAAGAGAGTCTGGAGACACTTCAACAAAATTTTTTCCAACATCACATTCTACACTCTTTTATATCCCTCTTAGTGAAATTTCACGCTATTGAAAAAAAAATTGATATAAAAAAAAAGTGTTTCGAGTTTGTAAGTTTGGCATTCTCTTCTATTCATCTTCTAAGCCACACTTAGCCTAAAGCCTTTCTTGTTTCTTTTAGCCTACCCGTAACCTAACATCAAACCCTTGTTGTGACAGCCCAAAATTGACCCTAGTCGGGAAGTGGTTTCGGGACCACAAAACTGAGTCATAAAATTTAGTTAAAATTTTATTTGCATATCTTATATGTGTGATAGTACTTGTATAAAAATTTGATGTTTTAATTTTGTATTAGGAATGTGAATTTTGCTTGAAAGGATCTAGTTGAGAGACTTAGAAAATTATGATAAGTAAATAAGTAAGGACCAAATAGTATTAAAATAGGAAAGTTTGGGTTTGCATGTCAAAGTGCCCAATTCTTGATAAGTGGCCGGCCAAGCATGGTTCCATTCCTCCAAGTTTATGTTGTTTATTATTTAATATTGGTAAGTAAATTAGAATAAATAAAAGAAGGGAATTAAAAAGAAAAAAAGGATGAATAAAATAAGGGAGGAAGAAGGAGTGTTCATCCTTTTCCTTATCACAATTGCCGTACCTAAAGAAAGAAAAAGAAGAAAGTGAAGTTAAGGCATTTGGTCATCTTCAAGTTGATTAAGAAGCTCTTGAATATTCGGTGCCTAGGGGAAAAGTTTCTAAGAAGTTTGGCCATGCATGTAACTAGATTGAGGTATGTTTGATATTATTCTTTGAGATTCATGTATATTTTAAGTTGTAAGTTTGAAATCTACCTAGCCATGGTTCAAATTTTGTTAATTGATGGAGATGATATTCGGCCATGAATGTTACATTCTTGGTTGGTATTTTGATGTCTTTGGTGATGAGGTATGAAGATGGTTGATTTTGAGTGTTTAATAAAAAGGATACATGAATTATTGTTAAATAATGGTCGAATGTAGCATGATTAAAGATGTGAATAAATTGAAGTTAAGGAGGTTGTCAATGAAAAATATGAGTTGGATGAGTTTTAAAGAATAAAAATTTAGGTGACTAGAGGTCAAAGACATTCGGTCAAAGGCTTGTGTGCTAGCAAAATCGGCCTAAATGTCGTTTTGATGTGTTGAATTGAGTAAGCTAGATGTTGGAACACATAAGGATTCGGCCTTCTAAAACAATAGAGATAAGTGTATGAAAGGCTAAGTTTAAGTAGTAAGGCCGAATAGGTTGTAGATAAGGCACTTGTGAGTTCTTGGCCAAGCAATTGACAAATTAAATTAGAGTTCTTGTGACGTATAATGTCAAGTCTAACTTGGTATATTTGGCCACCTAACTAAGTACATCGGTGGTGTTGAATGTAATCTTACACATTCGGCCATATGGGGTAAAAATGGGTCGAGTGTTCATGAGATGAAATTAGGTGTTTAAATGATGTTATAGTTGACATTGTGCATATAAACATGCATTCGGCCATCTAATTGAGTATGAAGGTGGTGTTAAATCTAATTGTGATGCGCATTCCGAAGTATATATATATACATATATATGTATATATACATAAGTATACCCATTCGTGATGTTACCTTTAATTATGTGTATAATCGACTAAATGGGTAATTAGTGAGGATGGTTGCCGAATATACAAACATACATATGCATGTGTAATTGAATTATGAATGTTTAGCAAGATGGTTAAACTAGTTGATTTATTGATTAAGCTCAAGGAGTTAAAGGAGGAGAATCAAGCAAAGGCAAAGAAAAGATCATCGAGTAGCCGAGTTGGAACCGTCCTACCCAACACAAAGTAAGTCATCAAGCATATATTTTGTATTGATCTAAATAGACATAATGTCTATGTAATTATGCCGAATGGAATGATAAATTTATATACATGTATGCATGTGGTGATGAAAGTGTTGAATGAAAAGAAAAGAGGTGAGATGTATTGAGTTGTTGATCTCGGCACTAAGTGTGCGGTATAAACATTTATGATCATGAGATTGGCACTAAGTGTGCGGGTTTAAATTGTTCAGCACTAAGTGTGCGAGTTTGATTATATAGCACTAAGTGTGCGAGTTGATTATATAGCACTGAGTGTGCGGACTTAATATATATTTTTGAATCATATGGGCACTAAGTGTGCGACATTATTGAGTTGATCACGGACAGCGGATCGGGTAAGTACCTTGAGTTCGTGACTACTAGGCGCTATGTTTATATTTGAAGTTGAGCTTGGTAAGTTTGAACCTATGTGACAATTATAATTGAGGTCACGTACATAAGATTTATCGTGGAATAGGTGAAAGGTCGTTTAGTTGTATGATTGTAACGAAAACAAAATGATGTATGAAAATGCCTCAAATATCCTATTGATTAGTAAATGGAATGTGAATGCATGACTTGGTATGAGATTGAACCGATAGGTTTGAGGAACCATGGTATGGTTCGGTATGGGTGGAGTAACTAGCCTCGTTCCATTTTGCTTCCTCTTGTGATAATGTTATTAATGGATGGTAGTGCATTGCTTATGATTTACTGAGTTATATACTCACTCGGTGTTTCCTTGTCACCTATTTTAGGTTTCTTGGACTCGTCTCTTTTTCCGTGATCGGGCCGTCATTGGAGTCATCACACCGGCTAGCAAGTTTTGGTACTTTCTTCTTAGTCGGCTTAGGAGAACATTTCGGCATGTATAGGCTATTATGTTGTGTTTGAACTTTGGTATGTAAACTTTTAGCCATGCGAAAATGGCATAAATGTTCGGTTGGGTTTGGTTTCATAACGTTAGGTCGTAAGTCTTGATAATTCGACTTTTTTTTATGCCATATGTCATGGTTGATTATTTTTGGTGTTAAAATTCATGATATGGCAATAGTGTAGTAGGGAGATGTTTGACAATGATTAGCCTTTGGCATGGCGAGTGATGATCATAATTGGTGATATGTATGATGAATTACTAGTTAGATCAAGGAGAAATCACGAAATAGGCATAGTTGCTTTCGTAACAGATGCTGGCAGCAGCAGTGACGTGAGATTGAAAAATCACTAAAAATAGTAGGAGTGGAATTAATTAATGAATAAATTATGTAATCGAAGCTTGATGAGTCTATTTTCAGATAGAAGTAACGAAATGATCATATGGACAGTATGTTAAGAGATATTCAGTTCTCATGAGACAGGGCCAGAACGGTTTCTGGATTCCCTGTTCCGACTTTGGAAATTCATTATAAATTAACCAGAGATCATTAGGAGTCATTCCATATATGTACAGATTCCTCTATGAGTCTAGTTTCTATAGAAACAAACGTCATCGGTATTGAAGCTCTGTGCAGGGAGAAATCCAAGTCGTAATGCGCAAAGGTCAGTGTAGTCGATCCCTGTAACATGGGAGACTTTGACTAATAAACTGTACTAATTTGCCCGACCAAAAATTCTACAAAAATTCTACCATATTGGTATATGAGTCTAGTTCGAGGGAAAATTTACGAAACTGGATTTCGAGTTTCAGAAGTCAAGATATGATTTTTAAAGCGACTAGTACGCAGATTGGCAACTTGTCTGGGAAATGTCAAATAAGTGGTTTGAAGTCTGTTAACACCTCGTGTTCGACTCCGGCGACGGTCTCGGGTTCGGGGTGTTACACTTGTAAAGCCATTTGAAGCCGACCCATTGAACTATGATAAGGTCACGACGAGTCGCTTACGAAATCACGAGAGGAAATTGAGTGAAAAAGGCGTGAGAGTTATATCAAAAGAAAAAGCCAAAAAAAATTGAGTGAAACACGAGTGGAGTGTTATTTTTTTCTTTTCGAGAGATTCGTGAGGTTTTGTTGTGAGGTTTTATTTTCATGTCTCAAAGTCCTGAACGAAATATGGTGGAAGGAGGTGGAAGGCAACCAATCCGAAACATTGCGCCTAGAGGAGGTGGAGTGCCGGATTTGGCTCAACAAGCCTTGTTACGAGAAATCCAACGCCTGGAGGAGGTGGAGTGCCGGATTTGGCTCAACGAACGATTGGATCGAGTTGAATTGGGGTATCAACGAGAGCGTACACCCCAAGGGCCGCAAAGAAGGTGAGACCAATTGGAAATCAATCAAGACGACCTATATGATCCGAATGAAGCCGAAAGTGATCAAGGATCAAACATAAGTGAAGGACGAAGAGGTCAAAGGAACCGAAGTAATCGGAATCAAAGACGCATGGATGACGACTTAAGGAACATTAAACTATCCATTGCATCCTTTCAAGGAAAATCTGATCCGGAAGCCTACTTGAAATGGGAGAAGAAGATCGAATTGGTTTTTGATTGTCATAATTATTCCGAGATCAAAAAGGTGAAGTTGGCGGCCATAGAATTCTCCAATTACGCTATGATTTGGTGGGATCAACTCACTACAAGCCGAAGAATGAATGGGGAAAGGCCAATATCAACTTGGGCTGAGATGAAGGCCGTGATGCGATGCCGATTCATTCCCTCCTATTACCATCGGGAACTCTATCAAAAACTTCAAAATCTTACTCAAGGCTCAAAGAGTGTTGAGGATTATTTCAAAGAGATGGAGATCGCGATGATCCGAGCCGATGTCCAAGAAGATCGTGAAGCAACAATGGCGTGATTCCTTGCTGGTCTCAATCGAGACATCGCCAACATTGTGGAATTGCAACATTACATCGAGATTGTGGACATGGTACATATGGCCATTAAGGTAGAGAAGCAACTTAAACGAAAAGGTACCACCCGAAGTTATCCTACCCCAAGCACAACTAGATGGGGGCAAAGCTCGAGTAAAACTAATCCTCCTAGTTGTGCCAAGGAGCCAATGGTTCCTGCTAAAGCAAACAAACCTATGGACGATACGAGTAAAGGTAAGGCAACCGATTCATTTGCTAATCGTTCAAGGGATATTAAGTGTTTTAAGTGCCTTGGAAGGGGCCATATTGCGAGTCAATGTCCCAACCGCAACATCATGGTGGTTCAAGCAAATGGAGAAATAGAATCGGAGGAAGAAGAGCTTGAAGATGAGCCTGAAACCGTCTCTGACAATGAAGAAGAAGTGGAGCACGCTCTTGATAGAGAACTCCTAGTAGTCAAAAGGAGCCTAAGTATCCAAAGCATTGACGATGAGCAACAACGAGAAAACATCTTCCATACTCGATGTCAAGTACAAGGAAAGCTATGTAGCGTCATCATCGATGGAGGAAGTTGTACGAACGTGGCGAGTACTCTCATGGTGGAAAAGTTGAATCTACTGACCACCAAGCATCCAAATCCGTACAAACTTCAATGGCTCAACGATGGAGGAGAGTTAAAGGTGACAAAGCAAGTTTTAGTTTCATTTTCTATTGGAAAATATTCCGATGAAGTGCTATGCGATGCTGTTCCAATGCACGCGGGTCACTTGTTATTGGGCCGTCCATGGCAATTCAATCGTCGAGTTATGCACGATGGTTACTCAAATCGATATTCATTCAAACATATGGGAAGAAATGTAACCTTAGCCTCATTGACGCCAAAGCAAGTCTATGAGGATCAACTTAAGCTGAAAACTTCCGTAGATCAAATGAGAGAAAAAGAAAAGAGCGAAAATACAAAAGAAAAGAAAAATGAAAAAAAGAAAGAAAATTCAAAAAAAGAGAATGAAAAGAGAGCGAGAAAAGAAAAAGATGAAAAAGAAAAAGTGAATGAAAAATTGAATGTCTTTGCAAAACCAAGTGATGTTCGAAAAGCGTTTTTGGCAAGACAACCGATCCTTGTACTTATGTATAAGGAAAATTTGTTTAACACTAACGACTTATCCGGAGATCCCCCTTCTTCTGTTTTGTCTCTTTTGCAGGATTTCAAAGACGTTTTTCCGGATGAAGTGCCAAGTGGTTTGCCACCACTTCGTGGGATCGAGCACCAAATCAATTTTGTGCCTAGACCCGTTATTCCAAACCGACCGGCATATCGAACCAATCTCGAAGAGACCAAAGAGCTTCAACGTCAAGTTAATGAACTCATGGAAAAGGGCTACATTCGAGAAAGTCTTAGTCCATGTGCCGTACCGGTTTTGTTGGTGCCTAAGAAGGACGGAACGTGGCGCATGTGTGTCGATTATCGCGCCGTAAATAAAATAACTATTAAGTATAGGCATCCCATACTGCGCTTGGATGACATGCTCTATGAGTTAAGTGGTGCAAAGTTGTTCTCTAAAATTGATCTGAAAAGCGGATACCACCAGATTCGTATGCGAGAAGGTGACGAGTGGAAAATCACTTTTAAAACAAAACATGGTTTGTATGAATGGTTGGTAATGCCATTCGGCTTAACCAACACCCCTAGCACTTTTATGAGACTTATGAACTATGTTTTACGAAATTTCATTGGTAAGTTTTGTGTTGTGTACTTCGATGATATTCTCATATATAGTAAGTCGTTGGATGAGCATGTAATTCATTTGCGAACTGTTTTAGAAGTACTTAGAAAATAGACTTTGTATGCTAATCTTAATAAGTGTACATTTTGTTCTAACAAAGTGATTTTCTTAGGTTTCGTGGTTAGCTCGGAGGGCCTCGAAGGAGATAGCGAAAAGATTAAAGCAATTCAGGAATGGCCGAGACCGACGAGCATAAGTCAAGTGCGAAGTTTCCATGGCTTGGCAAGCTTCTATAGGCGTTTTGTGCCTAATTTTAGCACGTTAGCTACACCGTTGACAAGCACTATCAAGAAGAATTCGACTTTTCATTGGGGCGAAGAGCAAGAAAATTCTTTTAATATTATTAAAGATTGTCTTACTAAAGCTCCGTTGTTAGCATTGCCTGATTTTTCTAAAACATTTGAAATTGAGTGTGATGCCTCAGGTGTTGGAATAGGTGCCGTGTTAACTCAAGACGGGAGGCCGATTACTTACTTTAGTGAAAAGTTGAATGGTGCTGTGTTAAACTACCCCGTTTATGACAAGGAGATGTATGCACTTATCCGCGCTCTCGAGACTTGGCAACACTATTTGTGGCCGAAGGAGTTCGTGACCCATTCGGACCATGAAGCGTTAAAGCACATTAAAGGACAACACAAATTAAACAAACGCCATGCTAAGTGGGTAGAGTATTTGGAGTCATTTCCCTATGTCATTAAATATAAAAAGGGTAAGGAAAATATCGTAGCTGACGCTCTTTCAAGAAGGTATACCCTTTTGTCGCATTTAGATTCCAAATTACTTGGTTTTGTGTTTCTGAAAGATTTGTATGCTACTGATAATGATTTTGGTGAAATTTATACTGCTTGTGAGATTGTGGCCGTTGACAAGTTTTATAGGTGCGATGGCTTTCTTTTTAAAGAAGGAAAATTATGTGTGCCGCAAGGTTCGATACGGGAGTTGTTAGTAAATGAGGCGCATAGCGGAGGTCTTATGGGCCATTTCGGCGTTGGAAAAACCTTAGCAACCCTCCAAGAGCATTTTTATTGGCCGAAAATGAAACGGGACGTTGAACGAGTATGTGCGCGATGTGTGACGTGCAAGAAGGCCAAATCCAAGATTAAGCCGCACGAGTTGTATACGCCCCTCCCTATACCCGATGCACCTTGGGAAGACATTTCCATGGATTTTGTCCTTGGATTACCAAGAACCAAAACGGGGAAGGATTCTATTTTTGTTGTTGTTGATCACTTCTCAAAAATGTCTCATTTTATTTTGTTTTCAAAAACTGATGATGCCATTCACATTGCTAATCTTTTCTTTAAGGAAATTGTTCGCTTGCATGGCATCCCAAGGACGATTGTTTCTGATCGAGATGCCAAGTTTTTGAGTCACTTTTGGAGGTCGTTGTGGGGAAAGCTCGGAACTAAGTTACTGTTTTCAACCACCTGCCACCCCCGAACCGATGGCCAAAAGGAAGTGGTCAACCGAGTGTTATCAACTTTGTTACGAGCCATCATACGGAAAAATCTCAAGTCGTGGGAAGAGTGTTCACCGCATATTGAATTTGCGTATAACTGATCCGTTCATTCGGCAACCAAACACTCTCCTTTTGAAATCGTTTATGGATTTAACCCGTTAACTCCTTTAGATTTAGTGTCTTTGCCTAATGATCAACTTATCCATGCAGATGCTGGAAAAAAGGCCGAATATGTAAAGGAGTTACATCGGAAGTTCGAGCCAACATTGAAGCAAGAACCGAAAGTTATACTCGGAAGGCGAACAAGGGTCGTAAAAGAGTTATCTTCGAACCGGGTGATTGGGTTTGGGTTCACATGAGAAAGGAACGTTTTCCTACCCAACGAAGGTCAAAGCTACTACCGCGTGGTGACGGACCTTTTCAAGTTTTGGAGCGAATCAACGAGAACTCCTATCGACTTGATCTACCAGGTGAGTATAATATAAGCGCAAGTTTTAATGTCTTTGACTTATCCCCTTTTGATGTAGATTCCGATTTGAGGGCAAATCGCTTTGAAGAGGGGGAGGATGATACGGCCATGCCTCAAGTCCTACCTAGCTCGAACAAGGAGCCGTTGGAGTTGCCCCAAGGTCCCATCACCCGATCACGAGCTAAACAATTCAAGGAGGCTGTTTCGGCTTTAGTTGACAAAATTTGGGGCGAGATCCTGGTTGGTCACATCGAGGAACCTTGGACCAACTCGAAAAGCAATCCGTGCACTTTAATACGAGCTGAATTAACTTCCATTTCAGCTCAATGAGCTCGAATTAGCTCAACTTCAGCTCAAACATTTTCAATTCAGCTCAATATCAACTAGACATTAATTTAATAGCTGAATATTTATTTAAGTAGATTTAATTAGTTTATTACAGCTTATTAATATGTTTGTTGCATGTTTTTAATATGTCAAGTTTTATTACATGATTTAAAGTTGCTTTAATGCTGCCGAATTTAATGAGCTGATTTTAGTGATATAGTTGACCGAATTAATGTTTCATGGTTTTAATATTAATTTTTTTCAGCTAAATATCATATTAATTTTAGTTCTTCTTATTTATATAGGTTGGCCGAATGTGTGGGATCATTTAACAAGGTTAGTCGAATTTGGAGATTCATTTTAGCAAGGTGCATGCATGTTAGATACATTGCACCTGGAGATACATGCATCAAATTGGTGAGCTGAATTCAACATTCCTAGGTGACTATTCGGCGAAGGGAGCTAATGTTTCCAACTCCAAAGCTGCCCATTAATTCCTTTCACATTTGCTGGATGCATCTTGGCTTTTCGGTTCCATGTGTTCACACTCCATGACTCTTCAATGTTGAGCTTTCACACTTGAGTTGGCTGCTCATTATCCTCTTAATTGTTGGTCACTTTTCAGCCAAAAGTTGCAACATAAATGAGGTAATTTATGCCCATTGGCTGAACCTAGCTATCCATGCATCATCCAAGTTTTTCCAAGTCCAATGCTTCATCTAGAAGGTGTCTAATAGAGCTCCATGTTCAGCCGAATCTAGCTAGTTCATTTAAGTGATTCATTTGCTTAATTTTTAAGGAATGTAAGTGACCATTCGGCTAGCTTAGGTGTTGTTTATAAATAGCTGAAATTTTACTTTGTAAAGGACTTTTGACATTTTAAGCAACGAATTGCTGCCAAATTTGTGAGGCATTTTCTCTCAAATTTTGTTTGAGACCCGTAAGACTTATCTAGCTTCTAGTGGCGTCTTTCCGAGTCTTTCTTTCGAATTTATCACTCCCTAAACCCGAGTGTGGCGTTCACCTTTGATACCTTTGGTTCATACTTTCCTAAGTATCGGGTCAAGGTCCTTATCAACCATTCCCAACTCAATTTGGTCCTATAAGTTTCGGGTCGACACTTTTCTTTAGTGTTGGTTCACTCTTGACCTTTTTGAACCATTACCAATTCGTACCAAATACCATACCATTTCGTACCAACTTCCATACCATTTCGTACCGATTCCTAAATACCAAAACGTACCTAAACCAAATACCATTTCTTGTTTATTCCTAAACCGAATTCAGCCATACTAATCATACCATTTTTTATACGAACTCGTTTTGTGATTGATTCGAGTCGTTAGTGTTTGCTCGATCGTGAATTTGAGTAAGGCTAAGTTTGTTTCAAGATAGAAGAAAGGCTACAAACAAACGTTTAAAAGGGAAATGGGTTTAACAACGAAGGGAAAAATTTGGCTAAGGGCAGAGAATGAACCAACAATAGAAGTTGTTGACCCGAGACTCAAAGTAGCTCTTAGGTGAATGACAGTATAGGAAAAACAACAAAGAAAAGGCCTAGACCCACTATCAAGAATGATAGGAACCTTGGTATATGATGAACGCCACACTATGAAAGTGATAAGTTCGAAAACAAGAAATGGATAGACGCCACAAGCTAAGCTTGATAAGTCAAATCAATTCCGTAAGAACAAAGAGAATTGGATAACTCACAATTCAAATATTTCATCTATATTCAGCAAAAAGTTCTCTCTCTATGGCTGATTACATCTATTTATAATGCTAAAACAAGGTAACCGAATGGTCAAAAACATCCACTTAGTGTGCCATAAAAAAACTGATGTCTTTTCTTATTCTTTGAACCAAATAACTCCTTCCATAAAATCACTTTAATTCAGCTGATTTGAATGTCTTTAATGGCTTAGAAAATGACTCTTGAGTTGTCCTTGGCTAGTTGAATAGACACCATCTCTTAACCAGCTCCTTAATGACATTCAAAGGCTTGAATAATTTCTCTTGAAAGCTCCAAAAATGGCTGGAAGTGGAAGAGTTGCTGCTGAATTTTAAAGGGCATAAAATGCTCTTTAAAAACTCCTTTTAATGATCTTTAAGCTCCTTTTTTAACAGCCCCTTTAATTGTAACTCAAAAGAACTTGAACAGCCACTTCATTAAATGTGTAACAGCCTTGAATTGTAACCACTATAAGCTAAAAAGTCACCTGCAATAAACACATTAAAATGAGTTTATTAAACAAATGAAAACACTTATTAATCATAACAAACATTAAACTTACTTAAATAAATGAACTAAAACATATATACAATAATTATTCCAACAACTAGTTTAATTAAAGAAGCATAATTTAAAAAACTTAATTTATGCATCAATAAATAATCCTAGGAACTAGATCAATTAAGAACAACACTTATTAAATAAAGTTCAGCAAAAAAACACTTATTAATTAAAACTAAGATGAGTTGAATAAATGTCCAGCAACTCATTTATTAAACTAAGATGCTTAAATGCATGGTTTTGAAATGCAAATTTAACTAACATGAAAGTTACATAATTAAACTAACTTGACTTAATTTAATGATGCAAACTTAACTAACATGAAAGTTACATAATTAAACTAACTTGACTTAATTTAATGATGCAAACTTAACTAACATGAAAGTTACATAATGCATGACTTTATTAAATGCAGAACACATATTAATGATGTGCAAACTATGACATAATTAAAAACACAAACTAAAATAACTAAAAATTAATGAATCATAGTCCTTATTTTCCAGCAGCCAAATTGACAAACTAAAATTAAAAACTTCATTTTGCACTTGGGCCTCTCGAGTTTGGACCAATCTCGGTAGCATCGAGTTGTGTCGTAACATGATGCGACCGAGATCGCATCACACCC
This sequence comes from Gossypium hirsutum, assembly GCF_007990345.1. Taxonomy (NCBI): domain Eukaryota; kingdom Viridiplantae; phylum Streptophyta; class Magnoliopsida; order Malvales; family Malvaceae; genus Gossypium; species Gossypium hirsutum. The sequence continues at coordinate 44,290,016 of NC_053441.1, read as the reverse complement.
TCCCTCTTGAAAACGATTTGTCCTCAAATCGGGCCACTTGCTCGAGAAAAAGTTTTCAAGATCATGACCCCCTTTGTTCATGATCCGAACAGAATTATTTTCAAAATTCTGAGAACCACAAATGGCTCGGCTAGAAAGAAGGTCATTTGCATGCCATCCCTCTTTAGGAGGGTACCACCTAACATCGTCACCTACAAAACAATAAAACAAATTAGTGACACAATGAAGGTTAAACACAAAAGAACTTTCCAGGATTTTAGTCACAACTTGAACAAATAAACTCAAAAGAACAACACATGAATCAATACCGGGATCAAAAATAGAAATTGGTTTTACCTTTTTCTTCGATGGAAACAAACCTGATTCACAAGGTATTTGAAGATTATAGTTTTGAAAATTAGAATTCCATGGTCCAAATCCCTTGAACAATGATATGGAACAGCATTCACCGGGATCAAAGACAAAATTTTTGTTCACCATTTCAATTTGACCAGAAAAATTTATGGCTAGTAACTTATGAAGAACTTGAAGCACATTAAAGTTAAAATCATGCAACACATGTTTGAATCCATTAAGCAACAATATACAACAACCTCCAGAATCAAAAATTTGATTTTGACTTGGCAAGCCAACGAAATTCACATGTTTGGTTTTCGAACTAAATAAAGATAAAACTTGAAGCAAAGAGAAGAGGTCAACACATTGATTCAAAATACAATTTTGATACTCACCTTCGCTTGACGTTAACTTAGGAATACAGGCTCCGGGTTTAAAAACATGGTTTTGATCGGTTGTTCCGTAACGTAACAAAAACTTCACTTTCACCAAGACATCACACATGCCAAAAAAAAAGATGTAGGGAAAAATAAATTCAAACAATCAAATCTCTCAAATCTCATGCAAATATACGAAGATTTCACACTAAGAGTTAAAAAATTTTCATTACCATCACGATCAAATAGATTGAGAGTTTCACATAAAAACTCTTTATCAAACATGATCAGATTTTTGTATTTGTGGATTTAATCGAACAACATCAAAAGATTTTTCAACACAAAACTTATTGAGTGAACAACTCTTCATGCCTCCACTTAAAACGAATTTATCAACCACAAATAGCGAGTAACAATTAACCAAATCAAAATAAAGATATCTTTTTAAAACTAAGTTATCAGAAATTTTATCAACAACTTTCAAACCTGATTGCCATGATTCATTGACTAAAAACTCCTTACCTTGCTTACCTTTAAGCGCTTGAACCTTACCTTTTTCGATCAAATGGAATCGTCTCTCATCAGGAAGGTAATGAAGTTGAAACTTGTCATTTGAATCTCTAGAAACCTGGAAAGAAGAAACAATACGAGGACAACTTGCAGATTGGTTAGTAAAAACATTCCTCGCTTTTTCTTGTTGACTTTCATCTTTTCCACTCGTTTCTTTTTCAACTTCTCTTTCTTTTTCCACAATCTCTTTGTTTGTTGAAAACTCACTTTCACTCATCAATTCTCTTTCATTTTCAACAACACTTGTTTCTCGCACTCTTTCTTTTCTTTCTCCAATCTTTTTCTCTTTTTCAATTTTTGTTTCTTTTTCGGTTTCTTTTTCTCTCGTCACTCTTTTTCTTCTCTCAACTTTATTACAAAATGGTGATAATACAAAAGAATCAGAACAATAGACTTTTCGTTGGAAAGAAGTGGAAGAATCTTCATAAGAGTCACGATCAACTCTTCGTGAATAAACCTCCATGGATGAGTTCTTATACGAGACACATTCACTTCTTCGTAAGGATTTTTTCGTAGATGAATACTTTGTTGCATACGAAGAATGACTTGTACTTTCTCGTTCGTTACCTTGATAGGCTTCAAACTCATAGCTGGATTTATTTCGGCCTAAATTCCTTGAAGAATAGGAATCTGGATAAAGGTCTCTTTTCACATATTCGTCGAATGTTTGTCTCCTTGATGATCTCATTTTCGTCCTTTCATTTGGATAAATTTTCTCCCGTTGGGTTCTTGCTCGATGACTCCCCTCTTCGACACGATCCAATGGGTTTGAGTTTTCGATCAAATAGATGCTCCATTTCATGCGTAAAGGCTTGGAGTGTAAAATCTGGCACACTTCCTCCAACAATTCTTACAGGTCGAAATCCAACTCCCTTGTCTGAATTTTTTTCTAGACTTCGTGACATTTTTTAAAGAACTCACAACAAAGAAAATCTCACACACTTGGCTTTTATACTCTCGAATAAACTCACCACTCTCTTGCCTCTTTCCACTCACTCCTCCTCTCTAAGTTCTTAGGAATTATTTAAACTTAAAAAGCAGTTGTTGTGGGTCGGCTTACAACCTTGATGTTTAGGCTTGGTAAGAATATTGTAGGACAAAGGAAGGTAGGCTTGAAACAAAGAAATGAAAAGGTTGGGTGTGGCGAAATAGTAGAAGGTAATAATGACTAAAATTTGGGCAGCAAACAAAAACTAAATTTCAAAACTAGCTCTCTTTTTTTTTCACAATTTTTTTTTCACAATTTTTTTTCAAATTTTTTTTTACAACTTGATATCCAATCTTTTAAGTTTGAATGGAAACTAGTTTTCTTTTTCGAATTTTTTTTGAATTTTTTTTTCGAGTTTTTTTTCGAGAAACTACTATACCGTAATGCCGACAACGTCGATTCTTACTCCAAATTTGCTAGCTCTGATACCAATTTGATACGAACTCGTTTTGTGATTGATTCGAGTCGGTAGTGTTTGCTCGATCGTGAATTTGAGTAAGGCTAAGTTTGTTCCAAGATAGAAGAAAGGCTACAAACAAACGTTTAAAAGGGAAATGGGTTTAACAACGAAGGGGAAAATTTGGCTAAGGGCAGAGAATGAACCAACAATAGAAGTTGTTGACCCGAGACTCAAAGTAGCTCTTAGGTGAATGACAGTATAGGAAAAACAACAAAGAAAAGGCCTAGACCCACTATCAAGAATGATAGGAACCTTGGTATATGATGAACGCCACACTATGAAAGTGATAAGTTCGAAAACAAGAAATGGATAGACGCCACAAGCTAAGCTTGATAAGTCAAATCAATTCCGTAAGAACAAAGAGAATTGGATAACTCACAATTCAAATATTTCATCTATATTCAGCAAAAAGTTCTCTCTCTATGGCTGATTACATCTATTTATAATGCTAAAACAAGGTAACCGAATGGTCAAAAACATCCACTTAGTGTGCCATAAAAAAACTGATGTCTTTTCTTATTCTTTGAACCAAATAACTCCTTCAATAAAATCACTTTAATTCAGCTGATTTGAATGTCTTTAATGGCTTAGAAAATGACTCTTGAGTTGTCCTTGGCTAGTTGAATAGACACCATCTCTTAACCAGCTTCTTAATGACATTCAAAGGCTTGAATAATTTCTCTTGAAAGCTCCAAAAATGGCTGGAAGTGGAAGAGTTGCTGCTGAATTTTAAAGGGCATAAAATGCTCTTTAAAAACTCCTTTTAATGATCTTTAAGCTTCTTTTTTAACAGCCCCTTTAATTGTAACTCAAAAGAACTTGAACAGCCACTTAATTAAATGTGTAACAGCCTTGAATTGTAACCACTATAAGCTAAAAAGTCACCTGCAATAAACACATTAAAATGAGTTTATTAAACAAATGAAAACACTTATTAATCATAACAAACATTAAACTTACTTAAATAAATGAACTAAAACATATATACAATAATTATTCCAGCAACTAGTTTAATTAAAGAAGCATAATTTAAAAAACTTAATTTATGCATCAATAAATAATCCTAGGAACTAGATCAATTAAGAACAACACTTATTAAATAAAGTTCAGCAAAAAAACACTTATTAATTAAAACTAAGATGAGTTGAATAAATGTCCAGCAACTCATTTATTAAACTAAGATGCTTAAATGCATGGTTTTGAAATGCAAATTTAACTAACATGAAAGTTACATAATTAAACTAACTTGACTTAATTTAATGATGCAAACTTAACTAACATGAAAGTTACATAATGCATGACTTTATTAAATGCAGAACACATATTAATGATGTGCAAACTATGACATAATTAAAAACACAAACTAAAATAACTAAAAATTAATGAATCATAGTCCTTATTTTCCAGCAGCCAAATTGACAAACTAAAATTAAAAACTTCATTTTGCACTTGGGCCCCTCGAGTTTGGACCAATCTCGGTAGCGTCGAGTTGTGTCGTAACATGATGCGACCGGGATCGCATCAATTTTGACTTAAGCCAAATCCACATCTTACTTTGATCGAACTTATTTTACTTCTTTGAACACAAATATATTCTTTCTTCTTCTTGACTAATATACTTCTTCGTTTACGATCGGGAACTAAATGACTCGGGTTCAACTACTAAACCGAGGTCGCATCAAAGATCGAGTTGCCAAGTCACGAGGAAACTCCTACGAGGCTCTAGATGAATAGATCTAAAAATAAAAACAAAGAATCTAATTAAAACAAATCAGATCTATAATTAAATTCCCAAATTCAATTAAATGAGCAGCAAGGAACAAAGAACGAATGAATAGATGTCTTCGAAGTTCAAGAAGATGAAATCGAACTCCAATAGTGAAATCCCACAAGCTGAATCTGCCCAAGAACACCAAAACAGTAAGTAAATTAAACAATCAGATTTTTAATGGAAGAATAGGAATTTGGGGCGACAAAAAGAAAAGAAAGAAATTGATGAAATTGAACGATTCAAGAAGTGAATTTAAAATGCGATTCGGTCCAATTGAACACCCAAGATGAATTGCCCAAATTTCAGCAACCAAAAGAACTCCAAACAGATTATGACCCAATCGGCCAAACCCTAAATTTTGGGGTTTTTGAGAACGACTCCTTGCTGCCAATGAATGATGATTTAAATCGATTCTTTGAGTTGAATATGGCTGGAAAAACACAAGAAGAACAGCAAACAAATGAGATAAAGAATCGACACAAGAGAAATTAATTAAAGAAAACAAAACAGCAAGATATAAAAGATAAGTCCTAAAGATCCTTGAAATCCCGAAAGACTTCACAAATCTCTTCAAACGGCTCTAATCTCCCCTCCAAAGAATATCGATGGCAAGAAGAAGGTTGAAGATGGCTCCCACAATCAAAAGATTGTTAAAACAACTTTTAAAGAAAACTCAAGAGAGAAATCTTGGAGAAAACTCAAAGAAAATTTTGCTCTCAACAAATCTGAAATTTAAAAATAATTCTAAGTGTGTTGTACAAGGGGTGGCCGGCAATGCCTTTAAATAGGCCTCAACTAATCCTAATCTCACAAGTAACTAATAAAAATTAAACCTAATTAACAAAATAAAAAGGGAAAATTCGGCCATGCACTCATATGGGCTGTTTTGGACTGAATTTTACATGTAATGTTCCTAAAGTTTAAAAAATTAAATTAAACAAGTAAAATGTTTACAAATTGGGCCCTTTGACATTTTGGCCTGATTTTCAACTAAGTATGAAGGAATTTCTTGATTGGGCTGGAATTTGGTTATTGGGCCTCGCCTTCAAGAATTTGGGCTCGTGATCCATCTCCTTCCGAAATTGTGTCGTTGACGCTCATAACGGAGATCCAATGCGTTTTGGCTGCAAGATTTGGTTTCTTGGACCAAGATTTTCAAGATTTGAAATCTTGATTTTCTTGATTCTTGAAATCTCTTCAAACAGGAAAATTGGGCCAAGATTCGGTTTCTTGATTTTCTTGAAAACAAGAAAGTGAATCTTGATTCTATTGTTCTCTTGTGTATGCGTCTAAGGCCTTGCTAACAAACTCTTGAATGGTCCCATTTAGTTTGGACCACATTTTTCTGGCCTTTGATCTTGTTATTGGGCCTTGTGGCAATTTGAGCCCATCACGTTCTTGGGTTGGGCCTTTGAGACTCGTATCACCGAGATTGGCCCAAACTCGAGGGGCCCAAGTGCAAAATGAAGCTTTTAATTTTAGTTTGTCAATTTGGCTTCTAGAAAATAAGGACTTTGATTCATCAATTTTTAGTTATTTTAGTTATTTTGGTTTGTGTTTTTAATTATGTCATAGTTTGCTGATATGGGGTTGCGCGCGGACCAAGATCGAGTTGCCAAGTCACGAGAAACTCCTACGAAAGCTCTAATCGAACAGATCTGAAATCAAAACAAAGAATAAGATTAAAAACAAATCAGATCTGGAAATTAAGATCCCCAAAACAATCAAGAACAGCCAAGAATCAAAGATCTTATGAATAGATGTTTTCAGAATGCAAAAACACGAAATCAATCTCCAAGATTGATTTTCAACAAGCCAAATCTGTCTAAGAACTAAACCGATGAATAAAGCCCCAAATTCCAGCAACTTGATTTTTCCCAAAATTCCAGCAACCTAAAACAGTCAGTTTTGACAAGAAGAATTCGACAAGATTAATTGGAAAAGATAAGTTTAGTCGAATTTGGCTACCAAGAATGAGTACCGATCGATCTTTTTGAGAAATAAAGATGGCTGGAAATTCACAAGAAGAATAAACAAGTTAGATCAAAAGAATCGGCATAAACAGAATTTAAAAGAAAAGAATGAACAGCAAGAAAGTAAATTGAAGTCCTAAAGATCCTTGAAATCCCGAAAGATTTCACAAATCTCTTCAAACGGCTCTAATCTCCCCTCCAATGAATATCGGTGGCAAGAAGAAGGTTGAAGATGGCTCCCACAATCCAAAGATTGTTAAAACAACTTCTAAAGAAAACTCAAGAGAGAATTCTTGGAGAAAACCCCAAAGAAAATTCTGCACTCAACAAATCTAAAATTTGATAGAAAATAATAATAAGATGTTGTGTTTACAAAGGGTGGCTGGCCAATGCTTATATAGGCCTCCAACAAATCCTAATCTCACAAGTAACTAATAAAAATTAAACCTAATTAATAAACTAACAAGGTAAATTCGGCCATGCACTTATATGGGCTGTTTTGGGCCGAATTTTACATGTAATGCTCCTAAAGATTAAAAAATTAAATTAAACAAGTAAGATGTTTACAAATTGGGCCCTTTGACATTTTGGCCTGATTTTCAACTAAGTATGAAGAAATTTCTTGATTGGGCTAAATTTTGGTTATTGGGCCTCGCCTTCAAGAATTTGGGCTCGTGATCCATCTCCTACCAAAATTAGGTCGTTGACACTCGTAATGGAGATCCAATGCGTTTTGGCTGCAAGATTTGGTTTCTTGGACAAAGATTTCCAAGATTTGAAATCTTGATTTTCTTGATTCTTGAAATCTCTTCGAACAGCAAAATTGGGCCAAGATTCAGTTTCTTGATTTTCTTGAAAACAAGAAAGTGAATCTTGATTTTCTTGTTCTCTCGTGTATGCATCTAAGGCCTTGCTAACAAGCTCTTGAATGGTCCCATTTAGTTTGGACCGCATTTGTCGGGCCTTTGATCTCGTTATTGGGCCTTGTGGCAATTTGAGCCCATCACGTTCTTGAACTTGGATTGGGCCTTTATGACTCGTATCATTTGCACATCATTAATATGTGTTCTGCACTTAATAAAGTCATGCATTATGTAACTTTCATGTTAGTTAAGTTCACATCGTTAAATTAAGTCATGTTAGTTTAATTATGTAACTTTCATGTTAGTTAAGTTTGCATTTCAAACAATGCATTTAAGCATCTTAGTTTAATAAATGAGTTGTTGGACATTTATTCAACTCATCTTAGTTTAATTAATAAGTGTTTTTGTTGAACTTTATTTAATAAGTGTTGCTCTTAATTAATCTAGTTACTAGGATTATTTATTGATGCATGAGTTTAAGTTTATTTATTTATGCTTCTTTAATTAACTAGTTGCTGGAATAGTTAATGCATATGTTTAGTTTATTACCTAAGTTAAGTATTTATTATTGATATGTTTAATTAGTGTTTAATATGCTTAATTAGTTATTTGAATGTGTTTATTGCAAGAGTTTCTTTAGCACACAACCGTTACATTTCAAAGCTGTTACAGCTTAATTGAAGTGACCTTTCAAGTGTTATTTGAATACAAAAGCAGGAGCTGTTACAAAGGGGGTTTAATACATCATTTAAGGAAGTTTTAAAGAGCATTATATACTCTTTAAATTTTGGTAGCAACCCTTTTCAGCTACTAGCTATTTTTGTTCTTTCAAAAGAATAAATTAAGCATTCAAATCATCATTAAGGAGCTGATGTCTATTCAGCTAGCCAAGGGACAGTTCAAGAGTCATTTTTCAAGCCTTCATGGACATTCATTCAGCTGAATTGAAGAGAATTCAATGAAGGAGTTATTTGTTTTAAGAATGCCAAGAGACTTGGACTTTAATTCAACCTTTAATTAGCACATTAAGATGAATGCTTGTGGCTATTTGGTTACCCTATTTTAGCACTATAAATAGGTGAAATCAGCCTCTGTAAAGGGACTTTGGCTAAACTTTTTCCAATTTGTTTAACGAAACTTTGTTTCTGTGAGGTTAACTTCCTCTCCAATTTCGTACGAGTCTCAAGTGACTTATCTAGCGAGGTAGTGGCGTCATCTTGAACTTGTTTCTAAACTTATCACCAACCCTAGTGTGGCGTTCATCCATCTAAATATACCTTTGGTTCCTACTTTGCTAAGTAACGGGTTGAGGTCTATCAACCTATTCCCAACTGTCACCTTAAACCATATGATATGAGTCATAAAGGCCCAACCCAAATTCAAGAAAGTGATGGGCTCAAGTTGCCACAAGGCCCAATAACGAGATCAAAGGCCCGACAAATGCGGTCCAAACTAAATGGGACCATTCAAGAGTTTGTTAGCATGGCCTTAGATGCATACACGAGAGAACAAGAAAATCAAGATTCACTTTCTTGTTTTCAAGAAATTCAAGAAACCGAATCTTGGCCCAATTATGATGTTCGAAGAGATTTCAAGAATCAAGAAAATCAAGATTTCAAATCTTGGAAATCTTGGTCCAAGAAACCAAATCTTGCAGCCAACACGCATTGGATCTCCGTTAGAGCATCAATGATACGAGTCATAAAAGCCCAATCCAAGTTCAAGAACGTGATGGGCTCAAATTGCCACAAGGCCCAATAACGAGATCAAAGGCCCGACAAATATGGTACAAACTAAATGGGACCATTCAAGAGCTAGTTAGCAAGGCCTTAGATGCATACACGAGAGAACAAGAAAATCAAGATTCACTTTCTTGTTTTCAAGAAAATCAAGAAACCGAATCTTGGCCCAATTTTGCTGTTCGAAGAGATTTCAAGAATCAAGAAAATCAAGATTTCAAATCTTGGAAATCTTGGTCCAAGAAACCAAATCCTGCAGCCAAAACGCATTGGATCTCCATTATGAGCGTCAACGACCCAATTTTGGTAGGAGATGGATCACGAGCCCAAATTCTTGAAGGCGAGGCCCAATAACCAAAATCCAACCCAATCAAGAAATTTCTTCATACTTAGTTGAAAATCAGGCCAAAATGTCAAAGGGCCCAATTTGTAAACATCTTACTTGTTTAATTTAATTTTTTAATCTTTAGGAGCATTACATGTAAAATTCAACCCAAAACAGCCCATATAAGTGCATGGCTGAATTTACCTTGTTATTTTATTAATTAGGTTTAATTTTTTATTAGTTACTTGTGATATTAGGATTTGTTGGAGGCCTATATAAGCATTGGCCAGCCACCCTTTGTAAACACATCTTATTATTATTTTTTCTATCAAATTTTAGATTTGTTGAGTGCAGAATTTTCTTTGGGGTTTTCTCCAAGAATTCTCTCTTGAGTTTTCTTTAGAAGTTGTTTTAACAACCTTTTGATTGTGGGAGCCATCTTCAACCTTCTTCTTGCCATCGATATTCTTTGGAGGGGAGATTAGAGCCGTTTGAAGAGATTTGTGAAATCTTTCGAGATTTCAAGGATTTTTAGGACTTATCCTTTAATTCTTGCTGTTTTCGATTTCTTTCTTTACTTTTCTTTGCTTATACTTGTGCCGATTTCTCATCTAATATTTTGCTGTTCTTGTTTGTTTTCCAGCATTGATTAAACTCAAGATCTCATCGTTTAAGTTGTTCTCCTATTGGCAACACCCATTCGAACCCAAAAATCCCCAATTCCTAGGGTTTGGCCGATTGGATCTCTTTCAATTTGGGGATCAATTGATTGCTGGAAATTAGGCATTCTTGGCTGAATCAATCCCTTGGCAGATTCGCATCCTTTCCATACTTTCACTTCCGTTTGATTCGCTTATTCTATTTCTTTGTTTCTTGCTGCTCATTTAATTGAATTTGGGGAATTTCAATTCAATTCAGATTTGCTTTTAATCTTGTTCTTTGTTTTAATTTTCAGATCTGTTCGTTTAGAGCTTTCGTAGGAGTTTCCCGTGACTTGGCAACTCGATCTTGGTCCGCGCGCAACCCCATATCATTTGGTATCAGATTTTGGGCGTTTTGGGTGTTCTTGGTTGATTTCTAAACTGATCTCAATTTTTTTAAAGCAAAAACAGTAGTTTTACCCAAAAAAGTTATTCAAAAAAAATTCATTTAAGAGAGTAAACGTTGTCCAATTGATCTGAAATTTTACATACATATTTGTGGAACTGTGATTGAATATAAAAAAATTAATCCTGCAAAAAAATCAGTCAAAAAAGTCAAAAAATCAAAAAAGATGAAATTCAATAAAATTTAAAAAAAAAGATTCAGTGGGTTGAATTTGGTTCCCAAACTTTCCAGATCAAAAATTAAATATTTAAGGACATTATAGATTTAATTTCATGATTTTTTGAGATCAGGAACACCTCGAACGAAGTTGTCAAGTTACTCCGCAGTTTTTCAGGTTTTCTGGTTTTAGCAATTTTTATTGATTCTTAGCTGTAGGTTTTCATTTGTTTGCTTTTATTCTTCCGTTACGTTATCTAACACCTTCTTGTTTCTTGTGTTAGTAGGATTTACACGTGTGCACAACTTCTTCCTCGGTGCAACACGAATCAATTGGTGTCTCGTCAGTTTTTGGCATCCTAGTGCAAATTAGGATTCTTTGGTAGTTTGGTTCACACTCTCTAATTGGTTGATATAAACTCTGATAAAGAACTCACAATATTGAATTTGACCTCATTGAGAATTTGATTTTTTCTTTTTGAGTGATTAACGGTGAGGTTTGATAACTTTTATTTTTGAGTGTTGAGTGTTTTGCAGGTTTTAAAAAAAATGTCTACAGGTGATAATAATAGTGACATATTTAAAAAATTCCAACAACAGTTGGATGAACAGGCTGCTGCTCTTCGAGCTTTGACTGCTACCATCAATGAGGTGCGATTGAATCAAGAACCTCAATATCGAGATCCAATCAAAGAAGATAGGGATAACCAACCCCAGAGGCGCGGCCCTCGACGTGTCACTAGAATGGATGATGATTTTCATGATTGTGGGCAACCTTCTTTGGCAAAACCGAAATTCACAATTCCCCAATTTCGTGGTAAGAATGATCCTGACGCTTATTGTGAATGGGAATCTAAGATTGAACTTATGTTTCGGTATTATAAATGTTCGGATGATGAAAAGGTAGCGTTAGCAACACTGGAATTTTCTGATTATGCATTAAGTTGGTGGACTCAACTTGGGGTAAACCGCCATCAGAATTATGAAGGTGAGATTTCGACATGGGATGAGTTGAAACAGATTATGCATAAAAGGTTTATTCCACCTCACTACTATAGAGAAATTAAAACAAAGCTGAGAAGACTTATCCAAGGTAGTAGGACAGTGGATGAATATTTTAAAGAGATGGAGATGCTCATTCAGAGAGCTAATGTGGAGGAGGATGAAGAAACAACTATGGTTCGATTTATTGATGGTTTGAACAGGCCGATAGCTAATACATTGAGGCTACAAACTTACATTGATTTGGAAGAAGCAGTTCATAAAGCCATTGAGATCGAGCAACAACTAAAGGAACAAAGGTTTGGTTCCTTCTCGACTTCGCAATATTACCGAGGTAACAATTCCAAATTTGATTTTAAGAGCTCAAAATCACCTTTCGTTACTAACAAGTCTTCTTTGAGTAATGGAAGCAAGCAATCAGATTGGAAAAAGGGGCTCCTGTTAAAACACAAACACCTTCTAAGCAGCCCAATTTAGGAGATTCGAGTGCGAAGAGGACTCGTGAGATTGAGTGCTTTAAGTGCAAAGGGCGTGGTCATTATAGTGGGGAATGCCCTAACACGAGATTACTTCTTCTGAAAGATAATGGTGAGTATGTGACACCCCTAATTTGACCCTAGTCGAAAAGTGGTTTCGGGACCACAAAATCAAGTCATAAAAATAATTAGCCGTCATATTTTATGACTATTATATGTGAATATGAATGTGTGAAAGTTTTAAGCTTTGATTTAGTAAATTGCATGTGAATTTAGTCGATGGGACTTATGTGTGACACTTTTAAAATGTGATAGTTAATCTATAAGGCTCAATTAGTGCATGTCATATGAATAAAGGGTTTGCATGTCAAATATCCCTTATGAATGAGTAGTGGCCGGCCATGGATGGGTCATTGAGGATAATATGAATTCTTTTATTAGCACTATGAGTTTAGAAAATAAAAGAATGAATTAAGAATGATAAAACATGAGGTGAGTGGGAGGAGAAACCAAAGTTGTCTCCCCTTACTCCCCATTGCCGTGACTTGTGAAAGGGGAGGAAAAACAAAATCCTTTCTTTGTCATGGCCGAATAGAAGAAACAAAGGAGGGGAAGAATTTTTGGTCACTTGAGTCATTAAAAAGGTTAGTATATTATGTCAAATTGTGAAATTTGATCTTGTTTTAGGTAAATAATCATGACTCTTACTTAGCCCATGCTAAAAATTTGTAATTTTGATGGATGATTGGAGCATTCGGCTAGGGTATAAAGGAAAGAACACCAAAGGCACTCGGTCATTTGGTGTTGGGAATTAAGGTGAGATTTCATGTATTTTATTTTTAATATTTGCAAAATGTTGTTAGTTTTGAAGCTCACAACATGACCCATATGTTAATTTTTGTGAATTTATTTCATAAAGCATTCGGTCATGGCTTCAAGGATTAGATTGTGGATGTTTTGATGATAAGTGTTTATGGATGAGGATAGACTAATTAAATTTGCTATGAGGGGCAAGTTTGAGTAAAATATCATTCGGTTATTAAAGTGAAGTATGAAACTTGTGCTTAATTGTGGAATGCTATAATTAAATTGCTAATATATGTTTATATACTTGCCGAATTTGAATTAAGGTGAAAGACGAGGTAAAGAATGAGTTTGAGTTGAAAATTTATAATTGTAATTAAATTGATAGCATATATTTTTATATTAGCCAAATATGTGCTAAAATGAGAAATGAAATGAAGGATTAAGTTTGAATATTATTTGAGTGGTCTCAAGTATTGAAGCAAGCCCATGGCAAAATCTAGTTAATGGAAAAAGATGACATTCGGCCAAGGAAGTTTTGTGATAGTATTTTTTTGGCTAAGGATGCTTTGTATGTTATGCATGATGTGTTTAATGTCTTGATGAACAAGTAGTCATTAAATGAGGCTAAGCTTGTGAAATTATGAGTTTGGATGAATATATATATGCATTCGACAATGTGTAAAATATTGATTGTTTTAAATGGTTCGTAGTTAAGTGGAAATGGAAGCTTGATAATAAGAAAAAAAAATCTGTTAAGGATGAGTAAGAGGTATGTGCATTCGGCCATTAAACATGTGCTTAATTGTTGATGAATGGTTGTAAAGAAAATACATATAGGTCAAATATAGCCTTGGATAAGAAGATTTTTATGTATTGAATTTGTAACATGGTTATGCCGATTGTGAACATGTGATAAAGAATTATTCAAATGGTTGTTTAAATAATATTCGGTTTATTAGTATATGCATAATTAGTTAAAGTGTAAACTTTGCATGTGTATTAAAGGTTTTTATGTGATATTCAGCCTTGGGAAATCTAAGCTTATAAAGGTTTGAATGTTAATTGGGTTGTCTCTTTAATGGCCGAATGTGCTAAAAGCTAATGCATGATTTAGTTTAATCGATGTAATGATACAAATTATGATATTTACTTGTGGTTTTGAAGTATAGAAAATTTGTTAAGTTGATTAAGTGGTTGCCGAATGTGAAATTTAGGTAAGGAAATGTGTACAAATAATATTTGTATGGATAATTGGTTTAAAGGGGTCGGCATTATACATTGTTGATATGGTGTTATTAATGTAAAGCACTTTAGTATAGACGTATATACATATGGTCACTTAGAACGTATTGAGATGGCCGAATAAGACTAACGATGAGTATGCCTTGATTTTCTATAATACTTAGTAATTTGTTTAAGGTGATTAAAGATGTGTACGATTATTTTATATTGTACTAAAGAGAGTATTAATGCATGTTTGGTACTTGAGATGATTGAGGTGGTGATCTCGAAGCTAAATGTTATAAGGAATAAGTGTATTTCTTGCAAACCGAATTATAATATAATCGAATGTGGTTTTACACAATAGTGATGTGATAAGTTTAAATTTGGTTCATTAGCTCAAGAACTCAAGGAAACGAAGTCGGATCGTGGAAAAAAGGGAAATTGGTCGAATAGTCGGAATTGACGTACATTAGCAATCGAGGTAAGTTTTAAGTATTAATGCCTATAATGTGATTGAGTATGATATGTTAAGCACATATTAAAAGAATCATAACTCTATTGTAAATCTTTATGCATATAGCCTAATGGTTATTATGAAGTATAGGTAAGTTATTGATATGATATGTTGCCAAATGGATATGATATTATGAAGTGCTGAAAGGATATGTTAGAAGAGTAAAATTGTGATAAACCTGCTCAGGACAGCAGCAGTAACATGAATTCAGAAAATCACCATAAATTCATGGATTTGAATTAGAGGCTGAATGAGACATGAAATTAAAGCTTAATGAGTCTAGTTTCTTATAAAAGAAACCGCGTAAACAAAGGAATTTCTGATAATGAGGAATTTGATTCGTAGTGAAGAGTGGTCAGATTAGTCAAACAGTGAAACAGGGGAAAACTTAAGAAAAATCTGGTGTTGATTGGCCCAACCTAAAATTCTGGAAATTTCATGGATGGAAGATATACGAGTCTATATTCAGGAAAAATTAACGGCAAGTGATTTGGAGTTTTGTAGCTCCATTTATAAACAATTTAGTGACCATTGCTCAGGAAAAACAGCTCGTAGTGAATATGTGATGTTGTTGTAAACATGGATAAAACTTGTTTTAGTTACTCATAAGCTATTGATTAAACCCATACTTGAATTCTAAATCGTGATATTGTAAGCTTATGATAATTCGAATATGAAATGATAGTATGGCGTAAAATTGAATTATTCATTGGAAAGTGATGGATGTAGATTCGGTCAAGCCCAAGTCTGGACATGATAGTATATGTGGTATGTGAAGTCTAATTGAATAAATGTGAAAGTGTATATGTGTGAATAGGGCCGAATGGCCAATGTGATGAAAGTGAACATGTATATGTGTGATAAGGCCGAATGGCCAATGTGATGAATGTGAATAGGTGTATATGTGATAAGGCCGAATGGCCAATGTGATGAAAGTGAACATGTATATGTGTGATAAGGCCGAATGGCCAATGTGATGAAAGTGAACGTGTGTATGTGTGATAAGGCCGAATGGCCAATGTGATGAAAGTGAACGTGTGTATGTGTGATAAGACCGAATGGCCAATGTGATGAAAGTGAACATGTATATGTGTGATAAAGCCGAATGGCCAATGTGATGAAAGTAAACATGTATATGTGTGATAAGGCCGAATGGCCAATGTGATGAATGTGAACATGTGTATGTGTGATAAGGCCGAGTGGCCAATGTGATGAATGTGAGCATGTGTATGTGAGATAAGGCCTAATGGCCGATGTGATGAATGTGAAAGTGTATAAATGTGATAAGTCCCGAAGGGCATTTGTGTCAGTACTATATCCGGGTTAAAACCCCGCAGGCTTTATGCGAGAATATTATCACTGATTAATGTTCGTAAGCTTCGTGCTCGTATTATATCCGGGCTCTAAAGACCCGATGACTGCGTGTGGAGATTATGTCCGGGTAAGACTTCGTAATAAGAGTTGCTTATAAATATATTCAATGCGAAAGGTTAAACAGGTATGTACTCCAAGTCTATATGTGAGCTTGATTGCACTAAATCATAAGGTAGTTATGTGATGCATGTGAGAGCAATCTATGAGACTACTCTTATGAGTATGTGATATCGGATCAGTGTGAGAGGTTATGGGAAATCATACGATATATCTATGTCACATGAGCTCACTTTTACGTGAAAGTTTATCTGCCTATTGTATATGATGAGACGTGCGTATTCGGAAAAGGGATGGTATGCCCGAAGGAAGAGTGAAATAAGAATACGAACAACTATGTTATAATTTGATTGTTATCTATTGCCACTGCTTAAAACTTACTAAGCATTGTAATGCTTACTCCGTTTACTCTGTTTCCTCTGTTTTATAGATCTCATTGCGAAGCTACAGGCTCGGGATCGTCAGCAACTAGTCACACTATCACTATCCACGGTTTGGTACTGCTATGTTTTGGATTGTCTTATGGCATGTATAAAATAGACTAGTGGCGGAAGAATATTTTGGTTAATGTATATAGCCATGCGAAAATGGCTTACATATGTTTGAGCATAATGTTATAATCATTTGGTATGGAATGGTTAATCACTATCATAATTTGTGCTATTCATGCTAAAGGGGCTAGTTGAATCATAGAAACTATTAAATAGGTAAAGTCTACCTTAAAGGCAGATGTTGGCAGCAGCAGTGATGTAGATTTGGAAAATCACTAAAAATAGTATGATTGGAATTAAATAATGAATAAATTATGTAAACGAACCTTGATGAATCTACTTTCATAGGGAAGTAACGAAACGATCATATGGACAGTATGTTAAGAGTTATTGAGGTTCTCGTGGGACAGGGCCAGAACGGTTTCTGGATTCCCTGTTCCGAATTTGGAGATTTATTATAAATTAACCAGAGATAATTAGGAGTCATGCTATATATGTACAGATTCCTCTCTGAGTCTAGTTTCTATAGAAACAAACGACATCAGTATTGAAGCTCTGTGCAGGGAGATATCCAATTCGTAATGCGCAAGGGTCAGTGTAGTCGATCCCTGTAACATGGGAGACTTTGACTAATAAACTGTACTAATTGGCCCGACCAAAAATTCTAGAAAAAAATATGTAGATGGGCATATGAGTCTAGTTTCAGGGAAAAATCACGAAACTGATTTTCGAGTTGTGAAACTCAAGATATGATTTTTAAAGCGACTATTACGTAGATTGGCAGTGTCTGGAAAATTTTTAAAAAGTCTGTTAACACCTCGTGTTCGACTCCGGTGACGGTCTCGGGTTCGGGGTGTTACAATTTTATTGGTATCAGAGCTACGGTTTAGTCGATTCTAGGACTAACGTAGCACGCGTGAGTCTATTTATACATGCCATAAAGTGATAAAATGATAGTGTGATGATTTTTGGCTATTAAAATGTGTTTGCTGTATTGTAATGAATCTTGATCCCGATCGAGCTGTAGCAAGCTTCTGACTATGAGAATTTGCGATATAACTTCATTTAGATATGCCTAAATTATTAAGTTGATCAGGTACGTATCATGTACTCGTATTTGAATTTCGATTTGGATTGGATTATAAGGTTATAAGTGATGCAATTTTGAAGGAGTGTTATGACTATAAATGTGATTTTTGTATGTGGCTATAGAACTGGAAGTTAAATGGTCGATAAGCATGTTGTGTTTGTATTCAAGTAATGTAAATGAAATACTAATGTGTCATGATTTATTGTTAAATGTGCATGGTTATTCGAATGATGTCCGGGCTAAGTCCCGAAGGCTTTGTGCTAAGTGACCATATCCGGACTAAGATCCGAAGGCATTGGTGCGAGTTACTAAATCCGGGCTAAGTCCCGAAGAGCATTCGTGCTAGTGATATATCCGGGCTAAGTCCCGAAGAGCATTCGTGCTAGTGATGTATCCGGGCTAAGTCCCGAAGAGCATTCGTGCTAGTGATATATCCGGGCTAAGTCCCGAAGAGCATTCGTGCTAGTGATGTATCCGGGCTAAGTCCCGAAGAGCATTCGTGCTAGTGATATATCCGGGCTAAGTCCCGAAGAGCATTCGTGCTAGTGATGTATCCGGGCTAAGTTCCGAAGAGCATTCGTGCTAGTGATATATCCGGGCTAAGTTCCGAAGAGCATTCGTGCTAGTGATATATCCGTGCTAAATCCCGAAGAGCAATCATGCTGGTGACGTGTATTCGGGCCTTCGTGCCTAGTAGGCTTCGTGCCGGTAATTTGAGCAAAGTTTAACTGCTCACTACTATACAAATTCAAAATTAAACGAGACGATATGTTTAAAAGTGTACATACATGATGTTTATAGACTTGGATAAGTCATATCAATGTGTATTAACGAATGAATAAGAGCGCTATGTATGTGAATAATTAGAGGCACTGTGTGTGTGCGAATTTCTTTAACCGAGCACTATGAGTGCGAGATCGGTCAGTGGGCACTAAGTGTGTGAAGTGGAATTCATGTAAGACCTCGTTTGGGACGAAGGCATTGATTTTAGATAGTGTGTAAGACCATGTCTGGGACATGGCATCGGCTCGATATGTGAGAATATGTAAGACCATATCTATGATATGGCATTGTAAGAGCTATATGTGCTATTGCTGAATGGACACTATTTTGTTAATCTTGTCCAAGAAATTATTTTGGTTAAGTTTCGACATTCGAAAGTTTGAAAGAATTTTTGATGAATGTTGATAATTTTGGATATACGAGTTATGCGCTAGAATAAATCACATGCCAGTGTATTTTATTAGGCTTTATGCCTATTTGACTGTATACGGGTAACGTTAACTATGATTGAATGTGCTAAATGAACTAAAAGTTCAGGTACGTGGAAGTTGACTTTTCTTTTGGAAATGAGTTAAGTCGAATATTGAGTATATGTGTACTTTCGGTTGGGTTACAGCTTATACATGGATGAAATTGTGGGTTACAAATATGTGGGTTGATGATGTGAATTATACATGTTAATATGTGCTTAATGTGTGTTTGAAATGCATATATGAATTAAATTAAGTGATTATTGCTTATGAAATCAAGAAAATGAGATATTTGTGCATACTTGTAGAAATGTTTATGTATTTGTTTTAAGATAAGAAAATGACTTTATAGACCGATGTGAAATCAATAATGAATTACAATTGCTATCAATGAGCTAATGTCTTTGTGGATATAATTCAAGAAGAAGACGTTATCCTAAACTATGCATCGGTAGAAATTTTCGGGGACGAAAATTTCTTAAGGGGGGGAGAGTTGTGACACCCCTAATTTGACCCTAGTCGAAAAGTGGTTTCGGGACCACAAAATCAAGTCATAAAAATAATTAGCCGTCATATTTTATGACTATTATATGTGAATATGAATGTGTGAAAGTTTTAAGCTTTGATTTAGTAAATTGCATGTGAATTTAGTCGATGGGACTTATGTGTGACACTTTTAAAATGTGATAGTTAATCTATAAGGCTCAATTAGTGCATGTCATATGAATAAAGGGTTTGCATGTCAAATATCCCTTATGAATGAGTAGTGGCCGGCCATGGATGGGTCATTGAGGATAATATGAATTCTTTTATTAGCACTATGAGTTTAGAAAATAAAAGAATGAATTAAGAATGATAAAACATGAGGTGAGTGGGAGGAGAAACCAAAGTTGTCTCCCCTTACTCCCCATTGCCGTGACTTGTGAAAGGGGAGGAAAAACAAAATCCTTTCTTTGTCATGGCCGAATAGAAGAAACAAAGGAGGGGAAGAATTTTTGGTCACTTGAGTCATTAAAAAGGTTAGTATATTATGTCAAATTGTGAAATTTGATCTTGTTTTAGGTAAATAATCATGACTCTTACTTAGCCCATGCTAAAAATTTGTAATTTTGATGGATGATTGGAGCATTCGGCTAGGGTATAAAGGAAAGAACACCAAAGGCACTCGGTCATTTGGTGTTGGGAATTAAGGTGAGATTTCATGTATTTTATTTTTAATATTTGCAAATGTTGTTAGTTTTGAAGCTCACAACATGACCCATATGTTAATTTTTGTGAATTTATTTCATAAAGCATTCGGTCATGGCTTCAAGGATTAGATTGTGGATGTTTTGATGATAAGTGTTTATGGATGAGGATAGACTAATTAAATTTGCTATGAGGGGCAAGTTTGAGTAAAATATCATTCGGTTATTAAAGTGAAGTATGAAACTTGTGCTTAATTGTGGAATGCTATAATTAAATTGCTAATATATGTTTATATACTTGCCGAATTTGAATTAAGGTGAAAGACGAGGTAAAGAATGAGTTTGAGTTGAAAATTTATAATTGTAATTAAATTGATAGCATATATTTTTATATTAGCCAAATATGTGCTAAAATGAGAAATGAAATGAAGGATTAAGTTTGAATATTATTTGAGTGGTCTCAAGTATTGAAGCAAGCCCATGGCAAAATCTAGTTAATGGAAAAAGATGACATTCGGCCAAGGAAGTTTTGTGATAGTATTTTTTTGGCTAAGGATGCTTTGTATGTTATGCATGATGTGTTTAATGTCTTGATGAACAAGTAGTCATTAAATGAGGCTAAGCTTGTGAAATTATGAGTTTGGATGAATATATATATGCATTCGACAATGTGTAAAATATTGATTGTTTTAAATGGTTCGTAGTTAAGTGGAAATGGAAGCTTGATAATAAGAAAAAAAAATCTGTTAAGGATGAGTAAGAGGTATGTGCATTCGGCCATTAAACATGTGCTTAATTGTTGATGAATGGTTGTAAAGAAAATACATATAGGTCAAATATAGCCTTGGATAAGAAGATTTTTATGTATTGAATTTGTAACATGGTTATGCCGATTGTGAACATGTGATAAAGAATTATTCAAATGGTTGTTTAAATAATATTCGGTTTATTAGTATATGCATAATTAGTTAAAGTGTAAACTTTGCATGTGTATTAAAGGTTTTTATGTGATATTCAGCCTTGGGAAATCTAAGCTTATAAAGGTTTGAATGTTAATTGGGTTGTCTCTTTAATGGCCGAATGTGCTAAAAGCTAATGCATGATTTAGTTTAATCGATGTAATGATACAAATTATGATATTTACTTGTGGTTTTGAAGTATAGAAAATTTGTTAAGTTGATTAAGTGGTTGCCGAATGTGAAATTTAGGTAAGGAAATGTGTACAAATAATATTTGTATGGATAATTGGTTTAAAGGGGTCGGCATTATACATTGTTGATATGGTGTTATTAATGTAAAGCACTTTAGTATAGACGTATATACATATGGTCACTTAGAACGTATTGAGATGGCCGAATAAGACTAACGATGAGTATGCCTTGATTTTCTATAATACTTAGTAATTTGTTTAAGGTGATTAAAGATGTGTACGATTATTTTATATTGTACTAAAGAGAGTATTAATGCATGTTTGGTACTTGAGATGATTGAGGTGGTGATCTCGAAGCTAAATGTTATAAGGAATAAGTGTATTTCTTGCAAACCGAATTATAATATAATCGAATGTGGTTTTACACAATAGTGATGTGATAAGTTTAAATTTGGTTCATTAGCTCAAGAACTCAAGGAAACGAAGTCGGATCGTGGAAAAAAGGGAAATTGGTCGAATAGTCGGAATTGACGTACATTAGCAATCGAGGTAAGTTTTAAGTATTAATGCCTATAATGTGATTGAGTATGATATGTTAAGCACATATTAAAAGAATCATAACTCTATTGTAAATCTTTATGCATATAGCCTAATGGTTATTATGAAGTATAGGTAAGTTATTGATATGATATGTTGCCAAATGGATATGATATTATGAAGTGCTGAAAGGATATGTTAGAAGAGTAAAATTGTGATAAACCTGCTCAGGACAGCAGCAGTAACATGAATTCAGAAAATCACCATAAATTCATGGATTTGAATTAGAGGCTGAATGAGACATGAAATTAAAGCTTAATGAGTCTAGTTTCTTATAAAAGAAACCGCGTAAACAAAGGAATTTCTGATAATGAGGAATTTGATTCGTAGTGAAGAGTGGTCAGATTAGTCAAACAGTGAAACAGGGGAAAACTTAAGAAAAATCTGGTGTTGATTGGCCCAACCTAAAATTCTGGAAATTTCATGGATGGAAGATATACGAGTCTATATTCAGGAAAAATTAACGGCAAGTGATTTGGAGTTTTGTAGCTCCATTTATAAACAATTTAGTGACCATTGCTCAGGAAAAACAGCTCGTAGTGAATATGTGATGTTGTTGTAAACATGGATAAAACTTGTTTTAGTTACTCATAAGCTATTGATTAAACCCATACTTGAATTCTAAATCGTGATATTGTAAGCTTATGATAATTCGAATATGAAATGATAGTATGGCGTAAAATTGAATTATTCATTGGAAAGTGATGGATGTAGATTCGGTCAAGCCCAAGTCTGGACATGATAGTATATGTGGTATGTGAAGTCTAATTGAATAAATGTGAAAGTGTATATGTGTGAATAGGGCCGAATGGCCAATGTGATGAAAGTGAACATGTATATGTGTGATAAGGCCGAATGGCCAATGTGATGAATGTGAATAGGTGTATATGTGATAAGGCCGAATGGCCAATGTGATGAAAGTGAACATGTATATGTGTGATAAGGCCGAATGGCCAATGTGATGAAAGTGAACGTGTGTATGTGTGATAAGGCCGAATGGCCAATGTGATGAAAGTGAACGTGTGTATGTGTGATAAGACCGAATGGCCAATGTGATGAAAGTGAACATGTATATGTGTGATAAAGCCGAATGGCCAATGTGATGAAAGTAAACATGTATATGTGTGATAAGGCCGAATGGCCAATGTGATGAATGTGAACATGTGTATGTGTGATAAGGCCGAGTGGCCAATGTGATGAATGTGAGCATGTGTATGTGAGATAAGGCCTAATGGCCGATGTGATGAATGTGAAAGTGTATAAATGTGATAAGTCCCGAAGGGCATTTGTGTCAGTACTATATCCGGGTTAAAACCCCGCAGGCTTTATGCGAGAATATTATCACTGATTAATGTTCGTAAGCTTCGTGCTCGTATTATATCCGGGCTCTAAAGACCCGATGACTGCGTGTGGAGATTATGTCCGGGTAAGACTTCGTAATAAGAGTTGCTTATAAATATATTCAATGCGAAAGGTTAAACAGGTATGTACTCCAAGTCTATATGTGAGCTTGATTGCACTAAATCATAAGGTAGTTATGTGATGCATGTGAGAGCAATCTATGAGACTACTCTTATGAGTATGTGATATCGGATCAGTGTGAGAGGTTATGGGAAATCATACGATATATCTATGTCACATGAGCTCACTTTTACGTGAAAGTTTATCTGCCTATTGTATATGATGAGACGTGCGTATTCGGAAAAGGGATGGTATGCCCGAAGGAAGAGTGAAATAAGAATACGAACAACTATGTTATAATTTGATTGTTATCTATTGCCACTGCTTAAAACTTACTAAGCATTGTAATGCTTACTCCGTTTACTCTGTTTCCTCTGTTTTATAGATCTCATTGCGAAGCTACAGGCTCGGGATCGTCAGCAACTAGTCACACTATCACTATCCACGGTTTGGTACTGCTATGTTTTGGATTGTCTTATGGCATGTAT
This sequence comes from Gossypium hirsutum, assembly GCF_007990345.1. Taxonomy (NCBI): domain Eukaryota; kingdom Viridiplantae; phylum Streptophyta; class Magnoliopsida; order Malvales; family Malvaceae; genus Gossypium; species Gossypium hirsutum. The sequence goes on along the minus strand of NC_053441.1, from coordinate 44,266,180 downwards.
AAAATAGACTAGTGGCGGAAGAATATTTTGGTTAATGTATATAGCCATGCGAAAATGGCTTACATATGTTTGAGCATAATGTTATAATCATTTGGTATGGAATGGTTAATCACTATCATAATTTGTGCTATTCATGCTAAAGGGGCTAGTTGAATCATAGAAACTATTAAATAGGTAAAGTCTACCTTAAAGGCAGATGTTGGCAGCAGCAGTGATGTAGATTTGGAAAATCACTAAAAATAGTATGATTGGAATTAAATAATGAATAAATTATGTAAACGAACCTTGATGAATCTACTTTCATAGGGAAGTAACGAAACGATCATATGGACAGTATGTTAAGAGTTATTGAGGTTCTCGTGGGACAGGGCCAGAACGGTTTCTGGATTCCCTGTTCCGAATTTGGAGATTTATTATAAATTAACCAGAGATAATTAGGAGTCATGCTATATATGTACAGATTCCTCTCTGAGTCTAGTTTCTATAGAAACAAACGACATCAGTATTGAAGCTCTGTGCAGGGAGATATCCAATTCGTAATGCGCAAGGGTCAGTGTAGTCGATCCCTGTAACATGGGAGACTTTGACTAATAAACTGTACTAATTGGCCCGACCAAAAATTCTAGAAAAAAATATGTAGATGGGCATATGAGTCTAGTTTCAGGGAAAAATCACGAAACTGATTTTCGAGTTGTGAAACTCAAGATATGATTTTAAAGCGACTATTACGCAGATTGGCAGTGTCTGGAAAATTTTTAAAAAGTCTGTTAACACCTCGTGTTCGACTCCGGGACGGTCTCGGGTTCGGGGTGTTACATTATTGGTATCAGAGCTACGGTTAGTCGATTCTAGGACTAACGTAGCACGCGTGAGTCTATTTATACATGCCATAAAGTGATAAAATGATAGTGTGATGATTTTTGGCTATTAAAATGTGTTTGCTGTATTGTAATGAATCTTGATCCCGATCGAGCTGTAGCAAGCTTCTGACTATGAGAATTTGCGATATAACTTCATTTAGATATGCCTAAATTATTAAGTTGATCAGGTACGTATCATGTACTCGTATTTGAATTTCGATTTGGATTGGATTATAAGGTTATAAGTGATGCAATTTTGAAGGTGTTTGACTATAAATGTGATTTTGTAGTGGCTATAGACTGGAAGTTAAATGGTCGATAAGCATTTGTGTTGTATTCAGTAATTAAATGAATACTAATGTCATGATTATTGTTAAATTGCATGTTTGTGATGTCCGGCTAATCCGGCTTTGCTAGTATATACTAAGTCGAAGCATTGCAGTATAATCGGGCATCGGAGCATTCGTGCTAGTGATATCCGGGCTAAGTCCCGAAGAGCATTCGTGCTAGTGATGTATCCGGGCTAAGTCCCGAAGAGCATTCGTGCTAGTGATATATCCGGGCTAAGTCCCGAAGAGCATTCGTGCTAGTGATGTATCCGGGCTAAGTCCCGAAGAGCATTCGTGCTAGTGATATATCCGGGCTAAGTCCCGAAGAGCATTCGTGCTAGTGATGTATCCGGGCTAAGTTCCGAAGAGCATTCGTGCTAGTGATATATCCGGGCTAAGTCCCGAAGAGCATTCGTGCTAGTGAT
>NC_053441.1:44133636-44264066 GCF_007990345.1 Gossypium hirsutum | reverse complement strand
GACGTTTCAAGTCGTGTACATTCGGCTCCCGGGTGAATTGACATTCGGCTACAATGGGCTTCGTTCAGAATCATCGGAATGAGTTCCGATTCCTTGGAACACACAAACGACTTCTAAACCTCAACAACCATCATCATCAATCTGAAACTCCGATTCCTTGTTCGGAACACACTCAGCTCGTTTGCAACCAATTCATCATCGACTTTCTGAGCTTCACGAATTTGATGAGTCAATAATGGTTTGGCTTTTAATTCAGCTACTAACACATTGTCAGGTAGAACAGACAAGTGTACATTCATCGCTCGCAAAGCAAACAGTGATTTCCGGCTTAAGGCGTCCGCAACCACATTAGCCTTTCCGGGTGGTAATCAATGACAAGCTCGTAATCTTTCAACAACTCAAGCCAACGTCTTTGTCGCAGATTCAAGTCTCGTTGAGTCATCAAATATTTGAGACTTTTGTGATCCAAAAACACATGGCACTTCTCACCAAACAAATAATGTCGCCATATTTTCAATGCAAACACAATGGCGGCTAGTTCGAGATCATGGGTCGGATAATTTCTCTCGTGTGGCTTCAATTGTCTCGACGCATAGGCCACAACTCGACCTTCTTGCATCAATACGCAACCCAACCCAAGTAGGGATGCGTCACTATAAATGACAAACTCTTTACCCGATTCGGGTTGCACCAAAATTGGAGCTTCAGTCAAATGAGTTTTCAGTTGATCGAAGCTTTTCTGACATTTCTCCGTCCATTCGAACTTAACATCCTTTTGAAGTAGCTTCGTCATTGGTGTGGCTATCATCGAGAAACCTTTGACAAATCGTTGGTAATAACCGGCGAGCCCTAGAAAGCTCCGGACTTCGGTAACATTTCTCGGAGGCTTCCAGTTAAGTATGGCTGAAATTTTGCTCGGGTCAACTCGAATACCCGATGCGGATACCACATGACCCAAGAAGCTAACCTCTCTTAACCAGAACTCACACTTACTGAACTTAGCATATAACTGCTTATCCCGCAAAATTTGCAACACTAGCCTCAGATGCTCGGCATGTTTGGTCTCATCTCTTGAATAGACCAAGATGTCATCAATAAACACAACTACGAACCGATCCAAATACGGCCTGAAGATCCGATTCATCAAATCCATAAACACCGCAGGGGCATTAGTGAGCCCAAACGGCATCACTAAGAACTCGTAGTGACCGTACCTCGTTCTGAAAGCAGTTTTGGGTACGTTCGAATCTCGAATCCGCAACTGATAATAACCCGATCTCAAATCTATCTTTGAAAACACCGATGCTCCCTTTAATTGATTGAACAGATCATCAATACGCGGTAACGGATACTTATTCTTTATCGTCACTTTATTCAGTTGACGATAGTCAATACACAACCTCATGGTTCCGTCCTTCTTTTTCACGAACAATACTGGTGCACCCCAAGGTGAGAAACTTGGTCGAGCGAAACCTCTATCCGTCAACTCTTGCAATTGAGCTTTCAATTCTTTTAACTCGGTTAGTGCCATACGATACGGAGCTATCGAAATTGGCGTAGTTCCAGGTACAAGCTCAATACCAAACTCTATCTCCCGAACAGGTGGCAAACCCGGTAACTCTTCAGGAAAACATCCGGGTATTCACAATCCACTGGCACCGATTCGGGTTTCTTTTCTAACTCCTTGTCATCAAGTACATACGCGAGGTTTGCTTCGCACCCTTTCCTTACATATTTCTGGGCCAACATTGCTGATATTAAAGCTGGCAACCCCCTTAAGTCCGCAGACTCAACTCGGATTATTTCGTTATTTGCGCACCTCAAATCGATAGTCTTGCTTTTGCAATTCACAACCGCATCATGCGCGGTTAACCAATCCAAACCAAGAATAACATCAAACTCGTCGAACGGAAAAAGCATCAAATCGGCCAGAAAATAGGATTCTCGGATTATTAGAGGGCATCTCTTACACACTTTATCAACAAGTACGCATTGACCCAAAGGGTTTGATACTCGAATTACGAGCTCAGTAGACTCAACAGGTAGAGTCTTACTGGTTGCTAAGGTTTCGCATACATATGAATGAGTAGAACCAGGGTCAATCAAGGCAATCACATTAGTATCAAAGAGAGTGAAGGTACCAGTGATGACGTCGGGGGAGGATGCCTCCTCTCGTGCGTGAATGGCATATGCTCTAGCAGGAGTACGGTTCTCGGCTCGATCGGCCGTATCAGAGGCCCCCCTCTGACTACCACCCCTGCCTCCTAAAATTCTCGGTGGTCTACCTCTAGATGTCACTCCACTAGGTCTTGCACCTTGAATCTTATTCTTCTCATCCAGCTCCGTGCAATCTCTAATAAAGTGGTCCTTCGAACCGCATCCGTAACAGGCCCTGCTAGTAGACTTGCCCCAACATTCACCTAGGTGTCGTCTTCCACATTGGGGGCATTCAGGTTTCTCGTGACGATTATTGCCCACACTAGCTACCGAAGTAGCTCAGGAGCCCATCGATGGTCTTGCCCTGATGGAAATTCCCGCAGTCGCCCTCGACTTATTAATGTCCTCCCTGAACTTCTTTACAGCTGAGAACGGAGCTTTACCCGTCGATCTTTTACGATAATCTCTAGCTTCAAATTCATCCTTCCTCTTCTCCTTTCCAAGTTCTTCCGCCTTGCAGGCTCGTTCGACTAGTGTTACGAATTCTTTTATTTCCAAAATACCCATTAGTAGCTTTAAATCTTCATTCAATCCTTCCTCGAATCTTTTGCACATAGCAACCTCATCAGCTACACACTCCCGGGCATACCTACTGAGTCTTACGAATTCATGTTCGTATTCAGATACTGTCATACGGCATTGCTTGAGTTCCAAGAACTCCTTACGCTTCTGATCAATGAACCGTTGGCTAATAAATTTCTCTCGGAATTCCGTTTGAAAGAAGTCCCAAGTTACTCACTCGTTCGGGACTATGGAAATCAAGGTCCTCCACCAATAGTAGGCTGAGTCTTGCAACAAAGATACAGCACATTTTAGACATTCGTCGGGTGTGCATGACAATTCATCGAACACCCGAATGGTGTTATCAAGCCAGAACTCGGCCCTTTCGGCATCATCAGTTACTATGGCCTTGAACTCCTCGGCCCCACGCTTCCTAATCAAGTCTACAGGTGGCTTACTCAGCCTCACAGGATCAGCGACTGATGGCATTACAGGCTCTTGGGGTGGATTATTCAAATTTGGGAATTGTTGGACAACCGGGTTGGTTCGGGCATATTGCGCGACCCACTCATTCATCATGGTAAAGAAGGCTTGTTTAGCCCCCTCACCTTGATTATTCGCAGATGACTGAGGTTCAACAGGCGGCGTCCCTTGTGCAGGAGCAGTCGCTATGCTCTCAACGTCATCCGCTAGGGTTCTTTCTTCACCGGGGTCCATTTACTAATCAAAACAAAAACATTTCAACCGTCGGAAGTCATCACACATTTAAACATTAACATTCGGCATGTATAGCTAGACTCATACGCGCTATGGTAGTCCTAGAACCGACTAAACCATAGCTCTGATACCAATCAAATGTAACACCCCGAACCCGAAACCGACACCGGAGTCGGACATGAGGTGTTAACTGACTTTAACCCCTTGTAAAATTTATTTTCCAGACACTGCCCAATCTGTGTACTAGCCGTTTTAAAAATCATATCTTGAGTTTCGTAACTCGAAAATAAGTTTCGTGATTTTTCCCAGAAACTAGACTCATGTGCCCATCTATGTATTTTTTTCTAGAATTTTTGGTCGGGCTAATTAGTACAGTTTATTAGTCAAAGTCTCCCATGTTGCAGGGGTCGACTACACTGACCTTTGCCCATTACGACTTGGATATCTCCCTGCACGGGGCTTCAATACTGATGCCGTTTGTTTCTACGAAAACTAGACTCAGAGAGGAATCTGTACATATATGGTACAACCCCTAATTATCTCTGGTTAATTTATAATGAATTCCCAAAGTCGGAGCAGGGAATCCAGAAACCGTTCTGGCCCTGTCGCACAAAAATCTGATTATCTCTTAATATACTGCCCATATGATCTTTTCGTTACTTCCTCATGAAAACAGACTCATCGAGCTTCGATTACATAATTTATTCATCAATTAATTCCACTCCTACTATTTTTAGTGATTTTTCAATCTCATGACACTGCTGCTGCCAGCATCTGTTACGAAAGTAACTAGGTCCATTTCATGCCTACCCTTGATCCAACTCAATCGAACATTCGTGCCATCTTCGCATGGCTTAAAGTTTACATGCCAAAGTTCAAACACAACGTAATAGCTTATACATGCCAAAATGTTCTTCTAAGCCAACTAAGAAGAAAGTACCAAAACTTGCTATCCGGTGTGATGACTTCGATGACGGCCCGATCACGCAAAAAGAGATGTGTCCAAGAAACCTAGAATAGGTGACAAGGAAACACCGAGTGAGTTTATAACTCAGTAAGTCATAAGCTATGCACTCCCATCCATCAATAACATTATCACAAGAGAAAACAAAATGGAACGAGGCTAATTACTCCATCCATTCCGAACCATACCATAGTTCCTCCAACCTATCGATTCAATTTCATATCAATTCATGCATTCACATTCCATATACTCATCAATAGGACATTGAAGCATTTTCATAAATCAATTTATTTTCATTACAATCAAACGACTAAACGGCCTTTCACCCATCCTACGATAAATTTTATGTACGTGACTTCAAGTATAGTTGTCACAGAGGTTCAAACTTACCGAGCTCAACACCAAGTATAAGCATAGCACCTATTAGCCATGTACTCAAGACACTTACCCGATCCGCTGTCCGCAATCGACTCAATAGTGTCGCACACATAGTGTCCATAATGATTCACGAATGCATATTGAGTCCGCACACTCAGTGCTATATAATCAACTCGCACACTTAGTGCTACGTAATCAAATCGCACACTTAGTGCTACATAGTCAAACTCGCACACTTAGTGCCGCATGGTCAATTCGCACACTTAGTGCATCATATTCATTTCGCACACTTAGTGCAACATAGTCAAATCGCACACTTAGTGCTGTACAATTTAATCTCGCGCACTTAGCGCCAATCTCATGGTCATAAATGGTTATACCCGCACGTTTAGTGCCGAGATCAACAACTCAGTACATCTTACCTCTTTTCTTTTCATTCAACAATTTCATCATCACATACGTACATGCATATATATATATGTATATTTATTCATTCCATTCAGCATCAATACATAAACATTATGACTATTTGAAATAATACCGACTACATGCTTAATGACTTACCTCGTGTTGGGTAAGACGGTTCCAACTTGGCTACTCGATGACCTTTTCTTTGCCTTTGCTCGATTCACCTCCTTTAACTCCTTGAGCTTAATCAATAATTCACTAGTTTAACCATCTTGTTAAACATTCATAATTCAATTACACATGCATATGTATGTTTGTGTATTCGGCAACCATCCACACTAATTACCCATTTAGTCGATTACACACATAATTAAAGGTAACATCACGAATGGCATACTTATGTATATATATATGTATATATATACACTTCGGAATGGGCATCACAATTAGATTTAACACCACCTTCATACTCAATTAGATGGCCGAATGCATGTGTATATGCACAATGTCAACTATAACATCATGTAGATCCACATATACTACATTTCTTATGTTCCACATCTTAATGCCCATTATACATAATCAAATTTAACATCATCTATATATTTACTCATATGGCCGAATATACATACCCCCATATAATATCATTTTCATTCCATTTAACACTTAATTCATCATAAATTTCCCCCTTTGCTCTCTTTTTTTTCTTCATGGCCGAATGCTCCTTCTACTCCTTTTACCTTCACAAAGCATGAATTTCATCATCCAACTTACAAGCTTACAATCTCATGAAGTTTAACCTCATGGTACCTATCAAACTCTCACTCATTAGCTTCTATCATAAACCTCCAACAACACCCAATAAACATATACTTTGGGGGTCTACGGTAGAACCAAGAAAGGAACTCATAGATATCAAGATGTGAGCAACTACCATTATTCATCTAAGTTTAGCATGAAACACAATCATCACCCTTATTAATCTTTTATAGCCGAAAACCATACTCACCCCCAAAATCGAAATTTCAACATGGTTTACAAAAATCACTTGATAACTCACTCAATATCAACTAAAATTTCAAAAGCTAGTACAAACTTCCTTACCTTAATAGTGACCTAAGATGACCGATTGCTTCACTCCCTTCTTCTTCCTTTCAATTCGGCCAAGAAGAACCAAAGAACACAACTTGTTTTTCTTTCTTCCTTAGAACATTCGGCCAAGGGGAAATGAAGAAAGATGGACACTTTTTTTTCTTTGTTTTCTTTCTTACTTTCACGGCAATGGGGAGGGGAAGAAACAATTACACACATCCTTTCCTTTTTCCATTTCTTTATTCCCCATACTTCTTATTATATTTTATCCTACATACCTCACTAGGCCAACATGTTCCCAACATGTTTCCACCCATAGCATGGCCGGCCACTACATATTAGGGATGGGGAATTTGACATGCAAGTCCCCTTTTTCTTCCACATGCACTAATAGGTCCTCATGCATTGACCTATCACATTTTAAAATTTTCTCATATAAGTCCTATTGACTAAATACACATGCAATCGACTAAATCGAAGCTTGAAATTTTCACACATTCATGATTACATATTCTAGACAATAAACATCACATTCAAACCTTTCGGTGACTCGGTTTAGCGGTCCCGAAACCACTTCCCGACTAGGATCAATTTTGGGCTGTTACAATTGGTCCAATAACGCGAGCTAGAGCTAAACGATTCAAAGATGCTATTTTAGCAATGGTGGAACGGGTTGAGGAAAATGATAGCAAGGAGTTTAAAAACGAGCTGAACATATTCAAATTCTTTGAAGCTGAATTTCGTTCTAGCTAATTAATTTGCTGCTGGAATTTTAGACCATTTAAATAAGCATTTAAATAAGTTTCATTACAGCTTTTAAATATGTCTTAATTTATTACAAGTGTTTAATATGTTGATTTGGTTGAATTAAAGGTGTCTAGATGTCATTTAATTTGTTTGAATATATTACATGAATTAACTATGTTCAGCCGAATTAATGTGTCTTGTTTAGTACATATTTAATTCGGCTTAATGTTAATTAGTATGTTCATATTATGTTCAGCTGAATTGAGTTAAATTAATGAGGTTCATTTGTTTTATTTAGGTTCAGCCGAATGTGGAAGATGCATGGGAAAGGTTGGCCGAATGTAGTGTGCAAGATGCATGCATGTTGGATTCAATGCACCTAATGATACATGCATGAACTACATTAAAAATGGTGTGCTGATTATTGAAGTTCTCTAAGTGACCATTCGGCTAAAGAGATAGTTTTTCAAGCTGCCATTATTTCCTTCACATTGCTGGATACATTTTGGCCATTCGGTTCTTGGTGTTCACATTTTAAGGCTCTTCAAAACCGTCCATTCACACCTAATGTGGCTGTTCAAGTGCCCTCTTTATTATTGATAATTTTTCAGCAAGAGTTGCCTATTGAATGATCAATTAAGCTCATCAGCTGAATGTAGCTGCTACATGCATTACCAAGATTCATTTGCTTAATATGGAAGCTTCATGTATGGTCACCATTCAGCCGAACCTACATTGGCCATTTTTGTTCAATGTTTGCTTAGAAACTAAGTCTAGAATATGTCCATTCGGCTATTAGGCATTAGGCTATAAATAGTTACTCATTTTCTTGTAAAAGGACTTTTGACAAATTTCTGAATGAAATATCATTTTAGTGAGGCAATTCACTCTCTTTATTCTCCAAAGCTCAAATTGACTTATCTTCAACAAGTGGCGTCAATCTGACTTTGTTTCGAACTTATCACCATTGGTGTGGCATTCTTCATACCGTAGGTTCCTATTTTGCTAAATAGAGGGTCTCGGTTTTATCCTAAAATCCTTTCTTTCTTTGAAACCTTAAGCCCCGGGTCCTTATTTGCTAATAAGGGTTCGACTTGTTTTGATTGAAATATCCAGCAAACAACACTCCATCAAACTCCCTCGTTTTCCAAAGCCATTTAATTTTAAACACCAAGACTTGAATTTATTTCAAGGCCGACACTACCTAATTTCGATCGGGAAATATTACGACTCGTTATTTCATACGAAACGAGCTCGTATCAGTAAACATCTTACTTGTTTAATTTAATTTTTTAATCTTTAGGAGCATTACATGTAAAATTCGGCCCAAAACAGCCCATATAAGTGCATGGCCGAATTTACCTTGTTATTTTATTAATTAGGTTTAATTTTTTATTAGTTACTTGTGAGATTAGGATTTGTTGGAGGCCTATATAAGCATTGGCCAGCCACCCTTTGTAAACACATCTTATTATTATTTTTTCTATCAAATTTTAGATTTGTTGAGTGCAGAATTTTCTTTGGGGTTTTCTCCAAGAATTCTCTCTTGAGTTTTCTTTAGAAGTTGTTTTAACAATCTTTTGATTGTGGGAGCCATCTTCAACCTTCTTCTTGCCATCGATATTCTTTAGAGGGGAGATTAGAGCCGTTTGAAGAGATTTGTGAAATCTTTCGGGATTTCAAGGATCTTTAGGACTTATCCTTTAATTCTTACTGTTTTCGATTTCTTTCTTTACTTTTCTTTGCTTATACTTGTGCCGATTTCTCAGCTAATATTTTACTGTTCTTGTTTGTTTTCCAGCATTGATTAAACTCAAGATCTCATCGTTTAAGTTGTTCTCCTTGATACGATCTCGATTCGGATGATGTGATGAGTCGTATTATGTTCCCGATCGAATTTAGGTAGTGTCGATTTAGTTCAAAATTCAATAAGATGAGTTATATTGGTTTTAAATGAATTAGGAAGCAAAATGGGGATAAATGGTTTCCAATGAAACAAGAACGAACCCTTATTAACAAATAAGGACCCAGGCTTAAAGGTTTCAAAGAAAAGGAAAGAAATGGTAGATAAAATCGAGACCCTCTATTTAGCAAAATAGGAACCTTCGGTATAGTTGGAACGCTACACCTTATGGTGATAAGTTCAAAAACAAAGTCAGATTGACGCCACTCGTAAAGATAAGTCAATTGAGCTTTGAAGAATAAAGAGAGTGAATTGCCTCACTAAAATGATATTTCATTCAGAGATTTGTCAAAAGTCCTTTTACAAGAAATTTAACAACTATTTATAGCCTTTCTACTAGTAGCCGAATGGACAAATTCAAGACTTAGTTTCTAAGTAAACAATGAACTAAAATTCAGCATGAATGCAAAATTATTAGCCCATGTAGATTCGGCTGAATGAGAGCTCCAATGGTTATCTTCTAGATGGGAAAATGCACCTTGAACATCTTGGATGTGCATGAATAGGCTAGGTTCGATCAATGAACATAATGGGGTCATTCATGAAGCAACTATTGCTGAAAAATTACCAGCATTAATTGGCAATTTGAACAGCCATTTAGAAGTGTGAACGGATGGTTTTGAAGGGCCATGAGGTGTGAACATGGCTGAACCGAACAGCCATAGTGTGAACAGCCTTTATACTTCCTTGAGAAGAGAATCGGCCAACCTTGAAAAGATGAAAAGCTTGGTCACTTTGGCTGAATAGTTGCCTTGAAAAAAAACTCCAAAGATTAATCAGCTTTAATGCATTAAATCAGCTGCACATGCATCTTCAAATTCATTGAATCTCCATGCATGAATCTACCCAATTCATCTTCAAATTCGGCTGCACCTAGAGACACACATGAACTTAATTAATTTCATTGGCTCAAATTCGGCTGCACCTAAAACTCCATTGGCCGAATGTAGCTGCTGCCATTTTTTTCCAAATTCATTGAATCTCCATGCATAAATCTACCCAATTCATCTTCAAATTCGGCTGCACCTAAAGACACACATGAACTTAATTAATTTCAAGCAAATTCAGCTGAACTAAATTAAAGTATAATGTGAACATCCTAAATAACATTGAGACAACTTAAATATTAACAAATCATAACACATAAATTCGGCTGGACAAATTTAAAACATGTAATAATTTAGACAAACTAAATGACATCAAGACATCTTTAATTTAACTAAATCAAGACATATTAAACACAAATTAATTAAGACATATTTAAAAGCTATAATGAAACTTATTTAAATGTTTATTTAAATGGTCTAAATTCCAGCATCAAATTAATTAGCTAGAACGAAATTCAGCTTCAAAGAAGTTGAATATGTTCAGCTCGTTTTTAAACTCCTTGCTATCATTTTCCTCAACCCGTTCCACCATTGCTAAAATAGCATCTTTGAATCGTTTAGCTCTAGCTCGCGTTATTGGACCAATGGGCAGCTTGATGGCTTCTTGTTCGTTCTCCATTTGGTTCGTAGGCAAGCTCACATCACTCCTATTGGCAGCACCCATTCGAACCCAAAAATCCCCAATTCCTAGGGTTTGGCCGATTGGATCTCTTTCAATTTGGGGATCAATTGATTGCTGGAAATTAGGCATTCTTGGCCGAATCAATCCCTTGGCAGATTCGCATCCTTTCCATACTTTCAATTCCGTTTGATTCACTTATTCTATTTCTTTGTTTCTTGCTGCTCATTTAATTGAATTTGGGGAATTTCAATTCAATTCAGATTTGCTTTTAATCTTGTTCTTTGTTTTAATTTTTAGATCTGTTCATTTAGAGCTTTCGTAGGAGTTTCTCGTGACTTGACGACTCGATCTTGGTCCGCGCGCATTCCTCTATCAATCAACTACCCAATTTCGGAAGGAGATGGATCACGAGCCCAAATTCTTAAAGGCGAGGCCCAATAACCAAATTCCAGCCCAATCAAGAAGTTCCTTCATACTTAGTTGAAAATCAGGCCAAAATGTCAAAGGGCCCAATTTATAAACATTTTAATTGTTTAATTTAATTTTTTTAGCTTTAGGAACATACATGTAAAATTCGGCCCAAAAATAGCCCATATATATGTTTGGCCGAATTTTCCCTTTTTATTTTATTAATTAGGTTTAATTTTATTAGTTACTTGTTAGATTAGGATTACTTGAGGCCTATTTAAAGGCATGGCCGGCCACCCCTTGTACATAACACTTAGATTTATTCTTAAATTTCAGATTTGTTGAGAGCAGAATTTTCTTTGAGTTTTCTCCAAGATTTCTCTCTTGAGTTTTCTTTAGAAGTTGTTTTAACAATCTTTTTGATTGTGGGAGCCATCTTCAACCTTCTTCTTGCCATTGATATTCTTTGGAGGGGAGATTAAAGCCATTTGAAGGAATTTGTGAATTCTTTCGGGAATTCAAGGGTTCTTAGGACTTTTCTTTATTTCTTGCTGTTTCGATTTTTTTCTTTATTCCTACTTGTGCCGATTCATTATCTAATATTTTTTGCTGTTCTTCCTTGTGTTTCAGCTTTTTTAACTCCAAGATCCTTCCATTTAATCGGTCTACTTTTGGGTAGTAAACTTTCGAACCAAAATCCCCAAATCCTAGGGTTCTTGTCGATTAATACATTCTGATTTTGGGGAAATCAAGTTGCTGGAATTTGGGGTTTTTCTTGTCGATTTGTTCTTGGGCAGATTTGGCTTGTGGGATTTCACTATTGGAGTTCGATTTCATCTTCTTGAACTCCGAATACATTTATTCATTCGTTCTTTGTTCCTTGCTGCTCATTTAATTGAATTTGGGGATTTAATTTCAGATTTGATTAGTTTAATCTTGTTCTTTGTTTTAATTTTCAGATCTGTTCGTTTAGAGCTTTCGTAGGAGTTTCCCGTGACTTGGCAACTCGATCTTGGTCTGCGCGCAACCCCCATATAATTTGGTATCAGATTTTGGGCGTTTTGGGTGTTCTTGCTTGATTTCTAAACTGATCTCTATTTTTTAAAGCATAAACAGCAGTTTTACCCAGAAAAATTGTTCAAAAAAATTCATTTGAGTGGGTAAACGTTGTCCAATTGATTTGAAATTTTACATACATGTTTTTGGAACTGTGATTGAATATAAAAAATTATTCCCGCAAAAACATCAGTCAAAAATGTCAAAAAATTAAAAAAGACGAAATTCAATAAAAATTTAAAAAAAGATTCAGCGGGTTGAATTTGGTGTCCAAAATTTCCAGATCAAAAATTAAATATTTAAGGACATTCCAGATTTAATTTTGTGATTTTTAGAGATCGGGAACACCTCGAACGAAGTTGTCAAGTTACTTCGCAGTTTTTCAGGTTTTCTGTTTTCAGCAATTTTTATTGATTCTTAGCTGTAGGTTTTCATTTGTTTGCTTTTATTCTTCCGTTACGTTATCTAACACCTTCTTGTTTCTTGCGTTAGTAGGATTTACACGAGTGCACAACTTCTTCCTCGGTGCAACACGAATCAATTGGTGTCTCGTCAGTTTTTGGCATCCTAGTGCAAATTAGGATTCTTTGGTAGTTTGGTTCACACTCTCTAATTGGTTGATATAAACTCTGATAAAGAACTCACAAGATTGAATTCGACCTCATTGAGAATTTGATTTTTTCTTTTTGAGTGATTAACGGTGAGGTTTGATAACTTTTATTTTTGAGTGTTGAGTGTTTTGCAGGTTTTAAAAAAAATGTCTACAGGTGATAATAATGGTGACATATTTAAAAAATTTTAACAACAGTTGGATGAACAGGCTGCTGCTCTTCGAGCTTTGACTGCTACCATCAATGAGGTGCGATTGAGTCAAAAACTCCAAAGATTAATCAGCTTTAATTCATTAAATCAGCTGCACATGCATCTTCAAATTCATTGAATCTCCATGCATGAATCTACCCAATTCATCTTCAAATTCGGCTGCACCTAAAGACACACATGAACTTAATTAATTTCAAGCAAATTCAGCTGAACTAAATTAAAGTATAATGTGAACATCCTAAATAACATTGAGACAACTTAAATATTAACAAATCATAACACATAAATTCGGCTTGACAAATTTAAAACATGTAATAATTTAGACAAACTAAATGACATCAAGACATCTATAATTTAACTAAATCAAGACATACTAAACACTTAAATTAATTAAGACATATTTAAAATCTATAATGAAACTTATTTAAATGTTTATTTAAATGGTCTAAATTCCAGCATCAAATTAATTAGCTAGAACGAAATTCAGCTTCAAAGAAGTTGAATATGTTCAGCTCGTTTTTAAACTCCTTGCTATCATTTTCCTCAACCCGTTCCACCATTACTAAAATAGCATCTTTGAATTGTTTAGCTCTAGCTCGCGTTATTGGACCAATGGGCAGCTTGATGGCTTCTTGTTCGTTCTCCATTTGGTTCGTAGGCAAGCTCACATCATTCCCTTCCTCTTCAGAACGATTTGCCCTCAAATCGGAATCTACATCAAACGGAGACAAATCAGAAACGTTAAAAGTCGCGCTAACATTATATTCACCAGGCAAGTCCAATTTATAGGAGTTATCGTTAATTCGCTCAAGGACTTGAAACGGTCCATCCCCTCTCGGAAGAAGTTTGGATCGCCTTTGCATAGGAAATCTCTCCTTGCACATATGCAACCAAACCCAATCTCCCGGTTCGAACAGAACTCGCTTACGACATTTGTTAGCATGTTGCTCATAGGTCTTGGTCTTGGCCTCAATATTGTCTCGAACTCGTTGGTGCAATTGCTTGACGAAATCAGCTTTGCGCTTCCCATCTACATGAACAAGTTGATTAGAAGGCAATGGCAATAAATCAAGTGGAGTTAATGGATTGAAACCATAGACAATTTCAAAAAGAGAAAATTTGGTAGCTGAATGAACAGCTCGATTATACCCAAACTCCACATGTGGTAAGCATTCTTCCCAAGCCTTCAAATTCTTCCGAATAATAGCTCGAAGCAATGTAGACAGAATCCGGTTGACCACTTCGGTTTGGTCGTCCGTTTGCGGATGGCAAGTGGTTGAAAACAGCAACTTCGTTCCAAGATGCCCCTATAGTGTCCTCCAAAAATGGCTAAGGAATTTTGCGTCTCGGTCGGACACGATCGTTCTAGGCATGCCATGCAACCTGACCACCTCTTTGAAAAATAAGTTAGCAATATTAACGGCATCATCAGTTTTATGACATGCTATAAAATGGGCCATTTTTGAGAACCTATCTACAACCACAAATATTGAATCTCGGCCATTCTTACTACTAGGTAAACCTAGCACAAAATCCATGGAGATATCAGACCAAGGGGTTTCGGGAATAGGTAATGGTTTATACAAACCGTGGGGCTTAATTCGTGACTTAGCCCGTTTGCACGCAATGCATCTATTACAAAATCGTTCGACATCTCGTCGCATCTTGGGCCAAAAGAAATGTTCATGCAATGTAGCTAATGTCTTAGCAACACCAAAGTGCCCCATTAATCCTCCGCTATGGGCTTCTTCGATCAACACTTCTCGTACGGAACCTTGGGGTATACAAAGCTTTCCTTCTCGGAATAAGTACCCATCATGTCGATAGTACTTCTCATAGGCTCCCTTGGCACATAATCTAAAGAATTCACCAAAGTCAGCATCGTTGACATATAAATCTTTAAGAAATACAAACCCCATTAACTTAGCATCCAAAATATTTAGCAACGCATACCTTCGAGATAGTGCATCAGCCACTACGTTTTCCTTACCTTTCTTATATTTAATAACGTAGGGAAAAGATTCGAGAAATTCTACCCACTTGGCGTGTCGCTTATTCAACTTGTGTTGCCCCTTTAAATACTTCAAGGACTCATGATCGGTGTGTATGACGAATTCCTTGGGCCAAAGATAGTGTTGCCACGTTTCTAAGGCTCGGATCAACGAATAGAGCTCCTTGTCATATGTTGGATAGTTTAAGACAGCACCATTCAGTTTCTCGCTAAAATAGGCAATAGGACGACCATCTTGCATCAACACAGCTCCAATGCCTAAACCTGATGCATCACATTCTAACTCGAAAGTTTTATCAAAGTTAGGCAAAGCTAATAACGGTGCATGAGTTAGACAATCTTTAATTTTTAAAAAGGATTTTTCTTGTTCCTCTCCCCAAATGAAGTTGGAATTCTTACGAATAACCCCGGTTAAAGGTGCGGCTAAGGTGCTGAAATTTGGCATGAATCGACGGTAAAAACTTGCTAGTCCATGGAAACTTCGGACTTGGGAGACATTCGTCGGACGGGGCCATTCTTGGATCGCCTTGATCTTCTCTTGATCGACTTCAAGACCCTCCGAGCTAACAACAAAACCTAAAAACACAACCTTGTTAGTGCAGAAATCACATTTCTTCAAATTAGCATACAAGGTTTCTTTTCTCAATACTTCCAAAACAGATTTTAAATGTAAAATATGTTCATCCAAATTTTTACTATAGATCAATATATCGTCGAAGTATACTATGCAAAATCTACCAATAAAAGGTCTTAAAACGTGATTCATAAGCCTCATGAATGTGCTTGGGGCGTTCGTTAAGCCAAATGGCATAACGAGCCATTCGTAAAGCCCATGCTTCGTTTTGAACGCAGTCTTCCACTCATCTCCCTCACGCATCCGTATTTGGTGATAACCGCTCTTAAGGTCGATTTTTGAAAATAAACTTGCGCCACTTAGCTCGTCAAGCATATCATCCAATCGTGGTATAGGATGACGATACTTGATAGTTATTTTGTTTATAGCACGACAGTCCACGCACATCCTCCACGTTCCATCCTTCTTCGGAACTAGTAAAACAGGCACGGCGCATGGACTAAGGCTTTCACGCACATAGCCCTTTTCAAGGAGTTCATTTACTTACTTTTGTAATTCTTTCGTCTCTTCAGGATTGCTCCGATAAGCAGGTCAGTTTGGAATTGCGGCTCCCGGCAGAAGATCGATTTGGTGTTCAATTCCACGAATAGGTGGTAACCCACTCGGGATTTCTTCCGGGAATACGTCTTGAAATTCCTGCAACACAGACAAAATAGAAGAAGGCAATTTGTCATCAAATTCGTTAGTGCCAAGCAAGCTCTCCTTGTACAAAAGAACCAACAATGGTTGTTTCAATAGCATCGATTTTCAAACTTCCCTCTCTTTTACAAACAAATTCTTTTTTTCAATCTCATCACTCATTTCTTTTTCTTTTGAATCACTCTCTCTTTTTTTATCACTTATCTTTTTGTTTTTCTTCTTTTCTTCACTCTTTTCTTTATTCTTTTCATTTTTTTGCTCTCTCTCGATTTCTTTTGATTTTTCAATCGAACTCCTCATTTTGAGTTGATCTTCATACACTTGTTTCGGTGATAACGGAGCTAGAGTCACCATTCGTCCCATATGTTTGAAAGAGAATCGATTTGTGTAACCATCATGAATTGCTCGCTTGTCGAATTACCACGGACGTCCCAAAAGAAGATGCCCCGCATGCATCGGTACAACGTCGCACATCACTTCATCTTGATATTTTCCGATTGTGAATGAAATGAGCACTTGTTTTGTTACCTTCAATTCTCCACCATCGTTAAGCCATTGGAGTTTATACGGATGGGGATGTTTGGTGGTGGCCAATCCGATTTTCTCCACCATCAACGTACTAGCCACATTTGTACAACTTCCCCCATCGATTATCACGCAACAAATCTTACCTTGCACTTGACATCGCGTATGGAAGATGTTTTCGCGTTGTTGATCAATTTCGGAACCTTGCAAAGTGAGACTTCTTTTCACAACCAAGATTTCTCCATTCTCGGCTTGTTCGATGTCTTCCTCTTCTTCGAGTTGTTCAACAGCCTCGTTCTCTTGTTCACTTTCGGATTCAATTTCTCCATCATCTCGAACAAACATCGCATTTCGGTTCGGGCATTGGCTTGCGATGTGGCCCCTTCCAAGACATTTGAAGCATTTGATGTCTCGGGATCTATTTGGTTGGGCATCCATCTTTCCTTTACTCGATTCGGCAATCGGTTTGTTGAATTTGGTAGCTCCACTTACTTCTTTATTTCAACTCGGCAAGTCTCGTTTGTTGGACCCTTGCCCCCACTTAGTCGTAGAAGAAGTATTAGGGAAAGAACGGAACGTACCTTTTCTCTTTAATTGTTTTTCAACCTTTATGGCCATATGGACCATATCAATGACCTCGACATAATGGTGTAGCTCCACAATATTTGTAATATCTCGGTTAAGGCCAGCGAGAAATCGAGCCATGGTGGCTTCTCGATCTTCCTCCACATCGGCGCGGATCATGGCCACTTCCATTTCCTTGTAGTAATCCTCCACGCTTCGTTGGCCTTGAGTTAAGCTTTGGAGCTTTTGATACAAATCCCGGTGATAGTAAGCAGGAATGAATTGCTTTCTCATTATGGCTTTCATTTCTGCCCATGTAGACACGGGACGTTCGCAATTGCGTCTTCGGCTCATCGTGAGTTGATCCCACCATATTATGGCGTATTCGAAGAATTCTATAGCAGCTAACTTTACCTTCTTGCTTTCCGAGTAATTGTGGCACTCAAAAACTAACTCTACCTTTTCTCCCATTCAAGATAGGCCTCGGGATCCGACCTTCCTTGAAAAGCAGAAATCGCCATTTTAATGTTCTTTAAATCATCATCGGTCCTCTCTCGATCTCTTGGTCCCCGTGCTCGTTGGCCTTGTCGCCTTGCACTTTGTCGCGAAGCTCGATCACTTTCAACGTCACTTGCTTCATATAGATCATTTGCATGTTGCCATGGACGTTCTCGCTCTCTTCTCGGAATAGGAGGGGTGTTCGCACGTTGGCTTCGTTCCTCCATTTGTTCCATTCGTTCATAAAGGGAATCAAATTGAGGTTGGAACAAACGAGAAATTTCTCGCACGATTGCTTGAACTTGTAGATCGGGCACTCCGCCTCCGGGAACGTTTCTCCTTGGTTGAAGATTAACTCCTCCACCAGCGGCATTCGAGGCTCCTCCACTTGTTGCTCGTCGTTTCGGGCTCCTTGACATGATGATTAAAATTAAGAAAATATCCTCACCAATAAAAAAACTCACAATTCACTCACAAGAAAAGAATTCACTCCTCTCGTGTTTCACTCTATTTTCGGCTTTTATCTTGATGTACTCTCTTGCCTTTTACCTCTCAAATCCAACTCTCGATATTCTGAAAAGCTACTTAGATTTATCCACACTTGTGGGTCGGCTTCAAGGGGTTTTGCAAGGGAAAGTCGTATGGTTTAGGGTAGGCTCGAAAGAAAGAAAGGCTTAAGATGTGGCGTATAAAATGGATTCACTAATTGAATTTTTTTTTTAATAGCGTGAAAATTCACTAAAATGGGTATAAAGGAGTGTAGAATGTGATTTTAGAAAAAATTTTGTTGAAGTGTCTCCAGACTTTTTTTAACGGATCTTTCACGTTCTTTTCGTCCGCACCTAGACCGTATGCAATTTTTTTTTCAATTTTTTTTTCGATTTTTTTTCGATTTTTTTAATCTACAATTTACGTACCTAAATTAACCAGCTCTGATACCAACTGATACGATCTCGATTCGGATGATGTGATGAGTCGTATTATGTTCCCGATCGAATTTAGGTAGTGTCGATTTAGTTCAAAATTCAATAAGATGAGTTATATTGGTTTTAAATGAATTAGGAAGCAAAATGGGGATAAATGGTTTCCAATGAAACAAGAACGAACCCTTATTAACAAATAAGGACCCGGGCTTAAAGGTTTCAAAGAAAAGGAAAGAAATGGTAGATAAAACCGAGACCCTCTATTTAGCAAAATAGGAACCTTCGGTATAGTTGGAACGCTACACCTTATGGTGATAAGTTCGAAAACAAAGTCAGATTGACGCCACTCGTAAAGATAAGTCAATTGAGCTTTGAAGAATAAAGAGAGTGAATTGCCTCACTAAAATGATATTTCATTCAGAGATTTGTCAAAAGTCCTTTTACAAGAAATTTAACAACTATTTATAGCCTTTCTACTAGTAGCCGAATGGACAAATTCAAGACTTAGTTTCTAAGTAAACAATGAACTAAAATTCAGCATGAATGCAAAATTATTAGCCCATGTAGATTCGGCTGAATGAGAGCTCCAATGGTCATCTTCTAGATGGGAAAATGCACCTTGAACATCTTGGATGTGCATGAATAGGCTAGGTTCGATCAATGAACATAATGGGGTCATTCATGAAGCAACTATTGCTGAAAAATTACCAGCATTAATTGGCAATTTGAACAGCCATTTAGAAGTGTGAACAGATGGTTTTGAAGGGCCATGAGGTGTGAACATGGCTGAACCGAATAGCCATAGTGTGAACAGCCTTTATACTTCCTTGAGAAGAGAATCGGCCAACCTTGAAAAGATGAAAAGCTTGGTCACTTTGGCTGAATAGTTGCCTTGAAAAAAAACTCCAAAGATTAATCAGCTTTAATGCATTAAATCAACTGCACATGCATCTTCAAATTCATTGAATCTCCATGCATGAATCTACCCAATTCATCTTCAAATTCGGCTGCACCTAAAGACACACATGAGCTTAATTAATTTCAAGCAAATTCAGCTGAACTAAATTAAAGTATAATGTGAACATCCTAAATAACATTGAGACAACTTAAATATTAACAAATCATAACACATAAATTCGGCTGGACAAATTTAAAACATGTAATAATTTAGACAAACTAAATGACATCAAGACATCTTTAATTTAACTAAATCAAGACATATTAAACACTTAAATTAATTAAGACATATTTAAAAGCTATAATGAAACTTATTTTAATGTTTATTTAAATGGTCTAAATTCCAGCATCAAATTAATTAGCTAGAATGAAATTCAGCTTCAAAGAAGTTGAATATGTTCAGCTCGTTTTTAAACTCCTTGCTATCATTTTCCTCAACCCGTTCCACCATTGCTAAAATAGCATCTTTGAATCGTTTAGCTCTAGCTCGCGTTATTGGACCAATGGGCAGCTTGATGGCTTCTTGTTCGTTCTCCATTTGGTTCGTAGGCAAGCTCACATCACTCCTATTGGCAGCACCCATTCGAACCCAAAAATCCCCAATTCCTAGGGTTTGGCCGATTGGATCTCTTTCAATTTGGGGATCAATTGATTGCTGGAAATTAGGCATTCTTGGCCGAATCAATCCCTTGGCAGATTCGCATCCTTTCCATACTTTCAATTCCGTTTGATTCACTTATTCTATTTCTTTGTTTCTTGCTGCTCATTTAATTGAATTTGGGGAATTTCAATTCAATTCAGATTTGCTTTTAATCTTGTTCTTTGTTTTAATTTTCAGATCTGTTCGTTTAGAGCTTTCGTAGGAGTTTCCCGTGACTTGACGACTCGATCTTGGTCCGCGCACATTCCTCTATCAATCAACGACCCAATTTCGGAAGGAGATGGATCACGAGCCCAAATTCTTAAAGGCGAGGCCCAATAACCAAATTCCAGCCCAATCAAGAAGTTCCTTCATACTTAGTTGAAAATCAGGCCAAAATGTCAAAGGGCCCAATTTATAACCATTTTAATTGTTTAATTTAATTTTTTTAGCTTTATGAACATACATGTAAAATTCGGCCCAAAAATAGCCCATATATATGTTTGGCCGAATTTTCCCTTTTTATTTTATTAATTAGGTTTAATTTTATTAGTTACTTGTTAGATTAGGATTACTTGAGGCCTATTTAAAGGCATGGCCGGCCACCCCTTGTACATAACACTTAGATTTATTCTTAAATTTCAGATTTGTTGAGAGCAGAATTTTCTTTGAGTTTTCTCCAAGATTTCTCTCTTGAGTTTTCTTTAGAAGTTGTTTTAACAATCTTTTGATTGTGGGAGCCATCTTCAACCTTCTTCTTACCATTGATATTCTTTGGAGGGGAGATTAGAGCCATTTGAAGGAATTTGTGAATTCTTTCGGGAATTCAAGGGTTCTTAGGACTTTTCTTTATTTCTTGCTGTTTCGATTTTTTTCTTTATTCCTACTTGTGCCGATTCATTATCTAATCTTTTTTGCTGTTCTTGCTTGTGTTTCAGCTTTATTTAACTCCAAGATCCTTCCATTTAATCGGTCTACTTTTGGGTAGTAAACTTTCGAACCAAAATCCCCAAATCTTAGGGTTCTTGTCGATTAATACATTCTGATTTTGGGGAAATCAAGTTGCTGGAATTTGGGGTTTTTCTTGTCGGTTTGTTCTTGGGCAGATTCGGCTTGTGGGATTTCACTATTGGAGTTCGATTTCATCTTCTTGAACTCCGAATACATTTATTCATTCGTTCTTTGTTCCTTGCTGCTCATTTAATTGAATTTGGGGATTTAATTTCAGATTTGATTAGTTTAATCTTGTTCTTTGTTTTAATTTTCAGATCTGTTCGTTTAGAGCTTTCGTAGGAGTTTCCCATGACTTGGCAACTCGATCTTGGTCCGCGCGCAACCCCCATATCATTTGGTATCAGATTTTGGGCGTTTTGGGTGTTATTGCTTGATTTCTAAACTGATCTCTATTTTTTAAAGCATAAACAGCAGTTTTACCCAGAAAAATTGTTCAAAAAAATTCATTTGAGTGGGTAAACGTTGTCCAATTAATCTGAAATTTTACATACATGTTTTTGGAACTGTGATTGAATATAAAAAATTATTCCCACAAAAAAATCAGTCAAAAAAGTCAAAAAATTAAAAAAGACGAAATTCAATAAAAATTAAAAAAAAGATTCAGCGGGTTGAATTTGGTGCCCAAAATTTCCAGATCAAAAATTAAATATTTAAGGACATTCCAGATTTAATTTTGTGATTTTTAGAGATCGGGAACACCTCGAACGAAGTTGTCAAGTTACTCCGCAGTTTTTCAGGTTTTCTGTCTTCAGCAATTTTTATTGATTCTTAGCTGTAGGTTTTCATTTGTTTGCTTTTATTCTTCCGTTACGTTATCTAACACCTTCTTGTTTCTTGCGTTAGTAGGATTTACACGTGTGCACAACTTCTTCCTCGGTGCAACACGAATCAATTGGTGTCTCGTCAGTTTTTGGCATCCTAGTGCAAATTAGGATTCTTTGGTAGTTTAGTTCACACTCTCTAATTGGTTGATATAAACTCTGATAAAGAACTCACAAGATTGAATTCGACCTCATTGAGAATTTGATTTTTTCTTTTTGAGTGATTAACGGTGAGGTTTGATAACTTTTATTTTTGAGTGTTGAGTGTTTTGCAGGTTTTAAAAAAAATGTCTACAGGTGATAATAATGGTGACATATTTAAAAAATTTCAACAACAGTTGGATGAACAGGCTGCTGCTCTTCGAGCTTTGACTGCTACCATCAATGAGGTGTGATTGAGTCAAGAACCTCAATATCGAGATCCAATCAAAGAAGATAGGGATAACCAACCCCAAAGGCGTGGCCCTCGACGTGTCACTAGAATGGATGATGATTTTCATGATCGTGGGCAACCTTCTTTGGCAAAACCGAAATTCACAATTCCCCAATTTCGTGGTAAGAATGATCCTGACGCTTATTGTGAATGGGAATCTAAGATTGAACTTATGTTTCGGTATTATAAATGTCCGGATGATGAAAAGGTAGCATTAGCAACACTGGAATTTTCTGATTTTGCATTAAGTTGGTGGACTCAACTTGGGGTAAACCGCCATCGGAATTATGAAGGTGAGATTTCGACATGGGATGAGTTGAAACAGATTATGCGTAAAAGGTTTATTCCACCTCACTACTATAGAGAAATTAAAACAAAGTTGAGAAGACTTATCCAAGGTAGTAGGACAGTGGATGAATATTTTAAAGAGATGGAGATGCTCATTCAGAGAGCTAATGTGGAGGAGGATGAAGAAACAACTATGGTTCGATTTATTGATGGTTTGAACAGGCTGATAGCTAATACATTGAGGCTACAAACTTACATTGATTTGGAAGAAGCAGTTCATAAAGCCATTAAGATCGAGCAACAACTAAAGGAACAAAGGTTTGGTTCCTTCTCGACTTCGCAATATTACCGAGGTAACAATTCCAATTCTGATTTTAAGAGCTCAAAATCACCTTTCGTTACTAACAAGTCTTCTTTGAGTAATGGAAGCAAGCAATCAGATTGGACAAAAGGGGCTCCTGTTAAAATGCAAACACCTTCTAAGCAGCCCAATTTAGGAGATTCGAGTGCGAAGAGGACTATGAGATTGAGTGCTTTAAGTGCAAAGGGCGTGGTCATTATAGTAGGGAATGCCCTAACACGAGATTACTTCTTCTGAAAGATAATGGTGAGTACACTTCCGACTCTGATAAAACAGATCCAAATATTCTAGAACTTGTGGATGACAGTGATAATGGCGAAGAGTTGGTCGAACCACCAAAAGAAGGGGACTTTGCTAATTTCCATTGCTTTGTAGTTCGCCGAACCCTTAACATTCAGATGAAAGATGATGATGTGATCTCAATCGCATCATGTTGTGGCACCACTCGTTGCTATCATGATTGGCCTAAACACGAGGGCCCCAAGTGCAAGATGAAGCTCAATCTCAGCTCAACAAGCTCAATCTTAGTTTTTCCCAGCTCGATTTAGCTCACATGAGCTTAATTTAGCTTGTTTGAGCTCAATTTAGCTTACTTTAGCTCGTTTGAGCTTGGCTTAAGTTTATTTCAACTCATTTATTTTAATGTCTGAATAAATTAAGTAATTTATTAATTTAGCTTAAATTACTACAGCTCATAATTATGTTTTGACTTATTACATGTTTTAAATGTGTCTTGGCCGAATTTAATATGTCTTGTTAAGACTTTATTAAATTTGTCTAATTTAATTTATGTTTAATTAGTGTGTCTAAATTATATTAATGTTTGTTCAGCTGAATTTTATGTGATTTAATTTTGGTTCATGTGTTTTTGTAGGTGAGTTGAATTTGGAGAGTAATTAAACAAGGTTCATGCATGATAGGTTCAATGTATGGGACGGTGCATGTAAGGCCTCTTTCAATGAATGGTGGCTGATCCATTTGGCTCCCCAAGGCACCTATTTGGCCAAAAGGTGTCCAGCAACTTAAAGCACAAGCTTGGCCGATCGTATTCCCAAGGCAGCATCTAAGCCATTTACACCTCAATTTGACCAATCAGCTCCTATACATGTATGGGTGGATTCATGAACGTCCAAAGGGAGGGAATATTACCTTAATTCATCACATTGAATGTATAATGTGCATGTACAAAGGGGAGAACGAATTTACAAGGTACATGCTTCCATTCATGAACCAGCCCATCATTAAAGCTTTAATTAAGAGAGATGCATTACCCATGCACCTAGCATTCGTCCAAGAGGGGTTGGATATGAATTGAAGATGCACATTCATGGAACAAGGAAGCTTTCTTATTGGTTAAGCATGCATGAACGGGTTTTGGGAAGAAACATGATTATTCAACCATGCATGAACTTACACTATCCATGAACAGAGATTTAATGCTTGAAGTGTGAACATTTTTAATTGTTGTGTGAACACATTAGTAGCTGAATTTTAATAGGCATTAGAGAGCCTATAAATAGTTTATTTTGTTTATTGTAAAAGGTTACAGAATTTGATTATTGAAAACTTGATTGTGAGGTTTCCTCCTATCCTATTTCGTACGAGTCTCGTTCTGACTTATCTAGCTCGCTAGTGGCGTCAACCCGACTTCTTGAACTTATCACCATCCTGGTGTGGCGTTCATCCACCTTTTTATACCTTTGGTTCCTACCTCTCTATAGGTAATGGGTCAAGGTCCATCTTCGACTTCCATTAAACCCACCTTAAGCAATATAAGTCCCGGGGCAATACTTTACATAATATTGAATCGTTCTTCGCTTGAGTTCAATTTCCATTCCATTTTATCTATCTACTTAAACTTTATTTTCTTTGTTAAACCGAACCTATCCATTCTCCAAACCAAGCCATTTTTGAACCCTTTTAATTACTTCCGCTTAAAACAACTCCATAAAGTTATCTCCATTAGACATCAACCAATACTTCTCGTCGACGATCGGGCAACTTAAGTGAACTCGACTCCATCAACCGAGTCGGATCACATCAGATGATGAGAGCCAAAGGACCGATATTTTCCATTCTCGGTGTTTTATTAAAGGTAACTTATGTTCACTCATTATTGATAGTGGGAGTTGCTCGAATTTAGTGAGTAGTTATTTGGTGGATTCTTTAAAGTTGCCTTGTACCAAACACCCTAAGCCATATCACCTTCAATGGCTTAATGAATGTTCCGAAGTAAAAGTTACAAAATAGTCCTTGGTCACTTTTAAGCTCGGCAATTATGAAGATGAAGTTTGGTGTGATGTGGTCCCAATGCATGCGGCACACTTGCTCCTTGGACGACCTTGGCAATTTGATCGTGATGTTACACACCAAGGTAAACTTAATCGATACTCCCTTGTATTTAAAGGTAAGAAATTCACTTTTGCTCCTTTAAATCCCACTGATGTATACAAAGATCAATTGAAGATGATGAAATTTTGTGAGGGGGTAAGGGAGAAAGGGCAAGAATAAAAGACAGAGAGAAAAGAGGCTAGTAGTGAAAAAAGTCACAATTTAAAAAGCCCAAAGGTGAGTGAATCCTCTAGTGGTAAAATGAGCGGAAAAAATCTTTTGGCAACAAAAAAAAATGGGAAGAGAGCCCTACTTAATAAACAGCCTTGTATCCTTGTGAGGTTTAGGCAAAATTATTTATCTTTATCTAACATTAACGAAAATTTGCCTAGTGTGTTTCAATCTCTTTTGCAGGATTATGAGGATGTTTTTAGTGAGGCCCCTAAAGGTTTACCACCTTTACGAGGGATAGAACATCAAATTGACTTAGTACCCGGAGCTTCAATCCCAAATCGACCAGCCTATAGATGCAATCCCGAGGAGACAAAGGAATTGCAAAGGCAAGTTAAGGAATTACTAGACAAAGGGTACGTTCGTGAAAGCCTAAGTCCTTGTGCTGTTCCTGTCTTATTGGTGCCAAAGAAAGATGGTACATTTCGTATGTGTGTTGATTGTCGCCCAATCAACAAGATAACAGTAAAGTATCGACACCCAATCCCTAGACTTGATGATATGCTTGATGAATTACATGGTTGATGCGACCCCGGCCTCGGTGATGAGAGTCGAGTCGTTGATGTGCCCGATCGTTAAAATTAAGGAGTATGAGTTGAGGTTTTCAAGTCGGGTTGAAAAGAACAAATTGGCTGGAAACAAGAAAATATTTAAGTGATTAAAGGATGGATAGGGTAGGTTCGATTTCAAGGCTGAAGAAAGAACCGATATTATATGCATTATCGACCCAAATCTTACGTTAGCTTGAAATGATGAAAAATTGTTAATCGTGACCCAATATCTATGAGAGATAAGAACCAACGATATAGGATTGAACGCCACACTTTAGTAAAGTGATAAGTTTGAAATTGACAGGATTGACGCCACAAGAATGTCTTGATAAGTCAATGGAGTCAAGAGAGAACAAAGGGAGTTGAAATACTCACCAATTGAACAAAAGTTCATAATTGATCAAAGTCTCAAAATTAGTAACCTTCAAATGATTACAAAAACAACAATTTATAGGCTGAATATGTTCCAGCCGAATGAACTCAAAGCAATTAGCTTAATTACACTTAATTGAACTCAAATGGCTGTTGAAATAACCAAAAAGTCATTTGGAAACTTCTATGCATAGGTGACATCAATGGGCAGGTTGTTTAGTCTTCCAATTCAGCTAATAATTGCACTAATGAGCTGAAATGATTTTGTTCAATGTTTGATTAGCTGAAAACATTATGAGCAGCCTTTAATTCCTCCTTGGGTAGCTAAATAAGCATCAACCAAATTAATGGTAGTTTAAGCACACGAACAGCCCAAGTGTGTGAACACTTGATGTCCAACAGCCTCCAAGTGTGGATGAACGAAAATGAATAGCTCTTATGGTGTGAAAACGTTTTTGTGAGATGAATGGCCTTGTGTGAGCTCTTCACGAACAGCCACTTGGAGAAGCTAAAAACTATTGCTGGATTTTTAATTCAGCTCATGGTCCATTGAGCTTCACGAATAGTCACATGAAGAAAAGGAATCATCAACTCTCTTCATAGCCAATTCATGCATGTACCTGAAAGCAATTTAATTCATAAATTTAATTCATATTAGGACACATTTAAATTGACAGCAACAAGACACATTAAATCTGCTCATTAATTCAGCTGGACTAAGACACATTAAAATGATGTAATAAGCTGAATAAATTCATGTCATGTGCTAACTAAGACATATTAAAAACATGTAATTAATTTGCCTAATCTAAGACACATTAAAACAAATAATAACTTAGACACAAATTTAATTCAACAGCAACTAAGACAAATTAATTAGAATATGAAATTAATTTGTCTCAACTTTAGACACAATTTAAACACTTCTAATTAAAAAGTCCAGAATTAAAATGCAATTTAATTATTTAAGCTGAATAAACTAATTTGCATTTATTTTATTCCAGCAACTAAAATTATAAAATGCAAAGTAAGCTCAAACAAGCAAATGAGCTCAATGAGCTGGAAATGAGCTGAATTGAGCTCAACGAGCTGAGATTAGGCTTCATTTTGCACTTCGGCCCCTCAAGCTTAGGCCACTCTCGATGACATCGAGTTGGGTTGAAACATGATGCGACCAGGTTCGCATCAATGGTTCAATAATATTTACAAAAATTGATTTAAAAAGTGGTTACCATCAAATTCGAATGAGGGAAGGGGATGAATGGAAAACAGCTTTTAAAACAAAATTTGGATTGTATGAATGGTTAGTTATGCCTTTCGGCCTTACTAATACACCTAGTACATTTATGAGATTAATGAATCATGTTTTAAGGCTTCACTTGGGTAAATTTGTAGTAGTTTACTTTGATGATATTTTAATTTACTCCAAGTCATTAGATGATCATGTTTTCCATGTTAGAACCATTTTGGATATTCTGCGAACTGAAAAATTATTTGCCAACCTTGATAAATGCACATTCTGTTGTGATAAACTAATATTCTTAGGTTTTATAGTTAGTGCTCAAGGTATTCATGTCGACGAGGACAAAGTCAAGGCAATTAAGGAGTGGCTGACTCCTAAATCGGTAACTGAGGTGAGATCTTTCCATGGTGATATAGGATTGCACGTGGACCAAGATCGAGTTGCCAAGTCACGAGAAACTCCTACGAAAGCTCTAAACGAACAGATCTAAAAATTAAAACAAAGAACAATATTAAACTAATCAGATCTAAAATTAAATCCCCAAATTCAATTAAAAGAGCAGCAAGAAGAAAAGAAATAGAATCGATGAATCAAACGAAATTGAGAAGAAAGAAAAGATGCGAATCTGCCAAGGAATTGATTTGGCCAAGAATGCCCAATTTCCAGCAATCAATTGATTCCCAAATTGAAAGAAATCCAATCGGCCAAACCCTAGGAATTGGGGATTTTTGGGTTCGAATGGGTGCTGCCAATAGGAGAACAACTTAAACGATGAGATCTTGAGTTTAATCAATGCTGGAAAACAAACAAGAACAGAAAAATATTAGATGAGAAATCGGCACAAGTATAAGCAAAGAAAAGTAAAGAAAGAAATCGAAAACAGCAAGAATTAAAGGATAAGTCCTAAAGTGATACGACCCTGGCAAGTTAATTAGTTAATTTATTTACAGCTCTTAATTACTTGTCAGCTTATTACATGTTATAATTATGTTGTGTTAGCCGAATTTAATTAGGTGGCTGGATTATATTTAATTTGTCTTAATACCATTTAGTTCAGCCGAATATGCATTTGCACTTAATTTAGTTCATGTTTTTTCTTGTAGGATGGCTGAATGCATGAAGGAGCATTAAAGTCCAAGTGCATGAATGGTTCAATACAACGTATGGGAGTATACATGAATGGCTGAATACATGAATGGTTGGATTCATGGATATGGCTCATTTTATGATAATTCAAGGTGTTTATTCAGCCAAGAAGAGCAACTAAATTCATTCTCCAAAAGCTGGCCGATGCATTTCCCAAAACAGCACCTATACGTTCACATTTGGAGTTCACACCAAAGACCATTTGGCTGATCATTGTTCACACTTCCAAAGACTTTTCCAACTCCTTTTTCACACCTTCAAGGCTGTTCACGTTCACCTTTAATGCTGGTCTCTTTTCAGCCAAGAATTACATTTTAATGAGCTCATTTAAGCTCAATTGGCTGAACAGTAATCACAAATCATCAAGAATTCATTTGAGCAAATATGTGGCCCAAGTACCATTTGGGTAGAACATTCATAATCCTTGCAAGAAGGTATTTTCCAAATTTCATACCCACAATCGATTGAACAAAGCTTTTTGCAAGTTATGATTTTACCACTTAATCGGCTTAAATCTTGCATAGTTAAGCTTAACAGTGGCCATTGATCTTTCACCTTTTCAACAAACTTGTCATCAAGGAGAATCTTACCAAAAAATTTCAAGAGACATGTGGACACATTCAACTTAATCCGTTCATCGATCAAGCAGATAAACTCCTCACCACAACTTATTGAACACAAATTTTTATCACAAACAGATGAATGCACAGTAAAACCTTGCAATGGAAATTGAACGATTGGTTCTTCCAAAATCGCATCATCAGCATCAATCAAAACAGATGATTCATTTTTAAATAAAGCTGAACAGTTAAACACATCACAATTTAAATACCTTGCAGCAACCAATTCTTCAACAAAAATTTTATTACCAACCGAATAGGGCAGAGAAATTTTAAAGTTCTCGTAAGTCATACCTTGTTTACCTCGAGGGATGGAAAAGCAAGGATCATTTTTACCTTTGTCAATCATCATAAATCTTCTCTCCTCGGAAATGTAGTCTAGTCGAATCTCTGTGGCTGAATTAACCTCAGTTCCTTATTCAACACCCAATTATCAAAACAATAGAAATTGTTCACACAAAATTGATGAAGCTTGACTTTCCCATAAAACGAACCAAAATAGATTCCGGGTTTAAAAACTTGATTTTGAGTATTCATGCCAAAATGTAGCAAAAATTTCATTAAACCAAACATGTTAAACTAATGGGATTTTTGCATACACAGGGACAAACAATTAAAACTTTTTACATTCATCAATTCATACTTGCACAAATTCATGGATTTTCCACAAAGCGTTAATTGGTGCACAAAATTGTCACAAATGAAAAATTTAATCGCCTTTCGTGAAAAACCGTCATCACGCAAAATTAAATCTTTGGTTTGTTGATTGGAACAAAAATCAACCACATTCAGGGAGTAGCAATTAATCAGACCAAAATAAGGAGAGCGTTTAGAAATTAAGTCACTAAAAAGTATTTCAACAATTTTCAAACCTGGTGGTCGTGACTCGATCGTTAACATTTCCTCACCTCTCTTACCTTTGAACTCTTGGGGCACGTTTTCATCTTCAACCTTACCTATACTGACCATATGAAAATGTCTTTCATCGGAAAGGTAGTGAAGTTGAAAATTAAATGTCTTTCATCGGAAAGGTAGTGAAGTTGAAAATTATCGTTTGATATCTCGGGCACCTGGAAAGAAGAAACAGAACAAGAACAAGTTTCATATGGATTAGTTGAAATGCTCCTCACTTTTTCTGGTTCGTTTATCTCTTTTTCTCTCGTTTCTTTTCTAATCTCAACTTCTTTTTTTCTCTTTTTATTTCCTCTCTCATTTTCAATTTTATTTTCGACCTCACTCTCTTTTTGGATTTCTTTTTCTTTTTCAATCTTTTCTTCTTTTCTTTCGATTTCTCTTTCTCGCTTGCACTCTTGTTCAATCTCAATTTCTTTTTTGAATTCTTTCTCTTCATTTTCCTTTTCTCTCACTTTTTTGATTTCTTGTTCCTTTTCTTTCATTTCTTTTTTTCGTCTCTCGATTTCATTCCATATATGCTCATTTTCTCTCATCAACATTTCTTGTCTTTCTTTTCTTCTTATTTCTTTTTCTTTTTGCCTCGCTCTTTCATTATAGGATGGAGATGTTGCAAATGAATCAGCACAAAATGACTCTCGTTGGGTATAATTAGAACGACTTTCATACAAAAAATGATCACCTCTACGAGATTGATTCTTGGCAGACGAATACCTTGGTGCATATGAAGGACTACTTGTGATTCCTCGTTCGTCACCTTGAAAAGCTTCAAACTCAAAACTTGCTTTGCTTCGTCTTGAGTTCCTCGTTGAATAGAAATCCCGATAAGAATCTCTTAGCAACTAGTCTTTGGACGCGTATTGCCGTGATGATCTCGACTCCGTTTCTCGACTTGGTGGATTTTGTTTCCGTTGGGACTTTTCCTCCACTCGGTTCAAACGTCTTTTTAATGGGCTTCGTTCTTCCTCCAAAATTCGGCCCATCTCGTTCACCAAGTATTGAAATTCATCAGTAGAGAATTCTTCTTGAGACATGATTTAATTACTAAAAAAATGATTAAAACAAAACAAAAATTAAATACATCACCACAAAAATCTCATGTTTCACTCGCAAAGAAAATTGGATAGCACACCACTCGTGTTTACGCTCGTTTAATGGCTTTTGATCGCTCTAATGTACTCACCACTCGTGCCTTTTTCCACTCGTCTCACTCTCGTGAATTCGTATTTTGTTTCAAGAAGACTTATTGTGGCTTAGAGGGTCGGCTTCAAATGGGTTACAAGGGATAACGTCGGGTGTAGGGTAGGCTAAACAAAGAAAAAAAAATCAAAGTATGTGTGGCATTTTTTTGGGGGGGTAGAAGGAATGGTAGAATGAATGGATGCTCGGAAGCAATAAGAAATAATAACAAAATAAAACTCACAAGACTTTTCACTTTTTTTTAATACTTCAAATTTTTTTTTCAATTTTTTTCGATTTTTTTTTTGAATTTCCTCTTTTTTTTTGATTTTTTTGTTCAATTACAATATGCTGAAATACAAAGGGAAGAGAAAAGAGAAAAAAAATTACAACCTGAATTTTTTTTATTTTTCTTTCATGTTACGAACCTACTCCGAGCTTGATACGAATGTCGGCACTCCTTGTTTTAGTAGCTCTGATACCAGATGATGTGATTCGGCCCGGGTTAATTGTGTCGTTTCACGTAATTGCCCGATCATCGATGAGGAATAGTTGAGTTATCGGAAATAGGATGAAATAAGGCTAAAGATGCGGAAGCTTTGGCTCGGTTTTGTAAAAAGATATTATAGTTGGGTAAAATCTAGGATAGTCGGTGGAATGGATAAATGAGCTTAAACACCAGAAATGATTCAACACTAAAAAGTGTCACCCCGATTTCTATTCGGTTCAAGGTGGGATTGCGGAATTGTAGAAGGGTTGAACGCCACACCAAAGCAAGGTGATAAGTTCAAAAGAGAACGATAGACGCCACTAGCACGCTAGATAAGTCAGATCGAAACTCGTACAAATTTAGAGAGGAGAAAACTCACTCTTTGAACAAAGTTCATTCAAATGATCAAAAGTCAAAAGTCCTTTTACAATGAAAATGAACAACTATTTATAGTGTTCAGCTAGGTACCGGGGTTTATCTGCTTGATCGATGAACGGATTAAGTTGAATGTGTCCACATGTCTCTTGAAAATTTTTGGTAAGATTCTCCTTGATGACAAGTTTGTTGAAAAGGTGAAAGATCAATGGCCACTGTTAAGCTTAACTATGCAAGATTTAAGCCGATTAAGTGGTAAAATCATAACTTGCAAAAAGCTTTGTTCAATCGATTGTGGGTATGAAATTTGGAAAATACCTTCTTGCAAGGATTATGAATGTTCTACCCAAATGGTACTTGGGCCACATATTTGCTCAAATGAATTCTTGATGATTTGTGATTACTCATTTAAAATAATTTCTTCGTTTGATGAGACTTTGTATGGTGAAGATGTAACAAAACAGTTTGGTGGTTTATTTTATTTGTGTTCGATTCTGTTTGATCGAGGAAAGATGAGTAAGCGGAGCTATGATCGAGTGAACCAACGGCTCGACTTGAGGACAAGTCATTCTAAAGAAGGGGGAATGAGACGACCCTGGCCAAGGATGCCCTTGATTTCAGCTTGAATTCAGCTCCTCAAGCTCCATTTAGCTAAATTAATTTTATTTGCTGGAATAAATTAATTATTTAAGTAGCGTGCTAGTGGCGTCTATCATTCTCTTTTGAACTTATCACCTTGCTTTGGTGTGGCGTTCAACCCTTCTACAATTCCGCAATCCCACCTTGAACCGAATAGAAATCGGGGTGACACTTTTTAGTGTTGAATCGTTTCTGGTGTTTAAGCTCATTTATCCATTCCACCGACTATCCTAGATTTTACCCAACTATAATATCTTTTTACAAAACCGAGCCTTCATTTATCAACTTCCATTTTTCTTATTTTTATCCTTAAATCGAGCCTACTACCCTTATAAATTTACCATCACCTTAGCCAACCTTTAAAACCATTTGAAAGCTTCCGCATCTTTAGCCTTATTTCATCCTATTTCCGATAACTCAACTATTCCTCGTCGATGATCGGGCAATTACGTGAAACGACTCAATTAACCCGGGCTGGATCACATCATAAAGATCCTTGAAATCCCGAAAGATTTCACAAATCTCTTCAAACGGCTCTAATCTCCCCTCCAAAGAATATCGATGGCAAGAAGAAGGTTGAAGATGGCTCCCACAATCAAAAGATTGTTAAAACAACTTCTAAAGAAAACTCAAGAGAGAATTCTTGGAGAAAACCCCAAAGAAAATTCTGCACTCAACAAATCTAAAATTTGATAGAAAAATAATAATAAGATGTCTACAAAGGGTGGCTGGCCAATGCTTATATAGGCCTCCTATTGGGCACTTAATTAAAAAAAACAAAGGAAAATTTGGCCATGCATCCTATTGGGCTGTTTTGGGCCGAATTTAACATGTGATATTCCTAAAACTTAAAAATTAACTTAAACAACTAAAATGTTTACAAATTGGGCCCTTTGACATTTTGGCCTGATTTTCAACTAAATATGTATGGATTTCTTGATTGGGCTGGGAATTTGCTTATTGGGCCTCGCCTTTAAGAATTTGGGCTTGTGATCCATCTCCTACCGAAATTGGGTCATTGACGCTCGTAATAGAGATCCAACGCGCTTTGGCTGCAAGATTCGGTTTCTTGGACCAAGATTTCTAAGATTTGAAATCTTGATTTTCTTGATTCTTGAAATCGCTCCGAACAGCAAAATTGGGCCAAGATTCGATTTCTTGATTTTCTTGAAAACAAGAAAGTGAATCTTGATTTTCTTGATTTGAGCCCATCACCTTCTTAAGCTTGGGTTGGGCCTTTGTGACTCGTATCACATGGTTTAGCCAGTTTTTATAGATGATTTGTGAAAGATTTCTCTACTATTGCTGCCCCATTGACTGAAGTTATAAAGAAATCAGTGGGTTTCAAATGGGGTGAGACCCAAGAAAAAGCTTTTCAAACTCTAAAAGCTAAGTTATGTTCTGCTCCTTTGCTTAAATTACCTAATTTTGCTAAAACTTTTGAACTTGAGTGTGATGCTTCAGGAATTGGAATCGGCGCCGTTTTAATGCAAGATAAGCAACCTATTGCTTATTTTAGTGAGAAATTGAACGGTGCACAGTTAAATTACTCGACTTATGACAAAGAACTATTGGCATTAGTTCGTGCACTTCAAGTATGGCAACATTATTTGCTGCCTAATGAGTTTGTCATACATACAGATCATGAGTCTCTTAAATGGTTAAAGGGACAAGGTAGGTTGAGTAAAAGACATGCCCGATGGGTAGAATTCATTGAAACATTCCCTTATGTGATTCAATATAAAACAGGTAAAGATAATGTAGTCGCAGATGCTTTGTCTAGACGATATACTTTAATAACTACATTGAATGCTAAAGTCTTAGGGTTTGAACATATTAAAGAGTTATATGATGATGATACTGATTTCAGCCATATCTATAAGAATTGTGGACATACTGCTTTTGAAAAATTTTATCTTGTAGATGGCTTTCTTTTCGTTTAAACAGGTTATGCATACCAAAGTGTTCCATGAGAGGATTGTTGATTCATGAGGCCCATAGTGGGGGATTAATGAGACATTTTGGAGTGGCCAAAACACTAGACATATTGCAAGAACACTTTCATTGGCCACATATGAAGAAAGATGTGGAAAAGGTATGTTCCAAGTGCATTACATGCAAACAGGCAAAATCTAAGGTAATGCCTCATGGCCTTTACACTCCTTTACCGATTCCTACTTCTCCTTGGATAGATTTATCTATGGATTTTATTTTAGGTTTGCCTCGAACCAAGAAAGGCAGAGATAGTATATTTGTTGTTGTTGACAGGTTTTCAAAGATGGCCCATTTTATTCCTTGTCACAAAACAGATGATGCTACACATGTGGCAGACTTATTCTTTAAAGAAGTGGTAATACTTCATGGCATCCCTCAAACGATTGTTTCTAACAGAGATGTCAAATTCATTAGCCACTTTTGGAAGGTATTGTGGGGTAAGCTTGGTACTAAATTACTTTATTCTACTACATGTCACCCCTAAACTGATGGCCAAACTGAAGTAGTTAATCGAATCTTAGGGACTTTATTACGAGCTGTTGTGGGAAAGAACATTAGAAATTGGGAAGAATGCCTACCATTTGTTGAATTTGCATATAATAGATCTATTCATTCTACAACTGGTTATTCCCCATTTGAACTTGTTTATGGTTTTAACCCACTAACAGTACTTGATCTTGCGCCATTACCTCTTGAACACATTATGAATTTCGATGGCGAACAGAAAGCTGAGTTGTGAAATCCTTACATGAGAAGGCTAGGCAGCGAATAGCCAAAACAAATGATGCCAACACCAACAAAGCAAACAAGGGACGCAAACGGGTTGTACTAGAACCCAGAGATTGGGTTTGGGTTCATTTGAGGAAAGAACGATTTCCTACAAAAAGGAAGACTAAGTTGGACCCAAGGGGCGATGGGCCTTTCCAAGTACTCGAGAGGATCAACGACAACGCCTATAAAATTGATCTACCTGGTGAGTACAATGTAAGTTCTACTTTTAATGTGGCTGACTTGTCCCCATTTGATTTTTCAGATTCGAGGACGAATCTTTTTGAGGAAGGGGGGAATGATACGAGTCATAAAGGCCCAACCTAAATTCAAGAAAGTGATGGGCTCAAGTTGCCACAAGGCCCAATAACGAGATCAAAGGCCCGACAAATGCGGTCCAAACTAAATGGGACCATTCAAGAGTTTGTTAGCTGATACGACCCGCCCTTGGGAACGGCCATTGCATCAGCCTACAAGCGAGGCTCGTCGTGTTTACAAGCTGGACGTAGCTCAATTATATTTTTGTGGAGATTCATTTAGCTCTTTTCCAGCTCCTTTCAAGCTCAATAAGCTCGAATTAGCTCAACTTCAGCTCAAACATCTTCAATTCAGCTCAATATCAACTAGACATTAATTTAATAGCTGAATATTTAAGTCGATTTAATTAGTTTATTACAGCTTATTAATATGTTTGTTGCACGTTCTTAATATGTCAAGTTTTATTACATGATTTAAAATTGCTTTAAAGCTGCCGAATTTAATGAGCTAATTTTAGTGTCATTGTTGACCGAATTAATGTGTCTTGTTTTTATTCTTAATTTAGTTCAGCTAAATACCAAATTAATCTTAGTTTTTCCTATTTATGTAGGTTGGCCGAATGTGGGGGTTCATTTAGCAAGGTGAGCCGAATGTGGAGATTCATTTAGCTTGGTGCATGCACAATAGATTCAATGAACCTGGAGATACATGCATCAAATTGGTGAGCTGAATTTGGCATTCCTAGGTGACTATTCGGTCAAGAGAGCTAATGTTTCCAACTCCAAAGCTGTCAATTAATCCTTTCACATTTTCTGGATGCATCTTGGCTTTTCGGTTCCATGTGTTCACACTCCATGACTTTTCAATGTTGAGCTTTCACACTTGAATTGGCTGCTCATTACCCTCTTAATTGCTGGTCACTTTTCAGCCAAAAGTTGCAACATAAATGAGCTAATTTATGCCCATTGGCCGAACCTAGCTATCCATGCATCATCCAAGTTTTTCCAAGTCCAATGCTTTATCTAGAAGGTGTCTAATGGAGCTCCATGTTCAGCCGAATCTAGCTAGTTCATTTAAGTGATTCATTTGCTTAATTTTTAAGGAATGTAAGTGACCATTCGGCTAGCTTAGGTGTTGCTTATAAATAGCAGAAATTTTACTTTGTAAAGGACCTTTTGACATTTTAATTAGCGAATTGCTGCCAAATTTGTGAGGCATTTTCTCTCAAATTTTGTTCGAGACCCGTAAGACTTATCTAAGCTTTTAGTGGCGTCTTTCCGAGTCTTTTCTGAACTTATCACTCCTAAAACCCGAGTGTGGCGTTCACCTTTGATACCTTTGGTTCATACTTTACTAAGTATCGGGTCAAGGTCCTTATCAACCATTTCCAACTCAATTTGGTCCTATAAGTTTCGGGTCGACACTTTTCTTTAGTGTTGGTTCACTCTTGACCTTTTTGAACCATTACCCTTTCGTACCAAATCCTTTACCATTTAGTACCAATTCCCAAATACCAAAACGTACCAAAACCAAATACCATTTTCTAATTAATCTTAAACCGAACTCGACCATTCTAGTCATACCATTTCGACTTAAACCAAATCCATATCCAACTTTGCACGGACTTACTTTACTTCTTGAAACTCAATTATATTCTATTTTCTTCTCGTCTATTCTACTTCTTCGTTTACGATCGGGAACTAAACGACTCGGGTTCAACTACTAAACTGAGGTCGCATCATTAGCAAGGCCTTAGATGCATACACAAGAGAACAAGAAAATCAAGATTCACTTTCTTGTTATCAAGAAATTCAAGAAACCGAATCTTGGCCCAATTATGCTGTTCGAAGAGATTTCAAGAATCAAGAAAATCAAGATTTCAAATCTTGGAAATCTTGGTCCAAGAAACCAAATCTTGCAGCCAACACGCATTGGATCTCCGTTACGAGCATCAACGACCCAATTTCGGAAGGAGATGGATCACGAGCCCAAATTCTTAAAGGCGAGGCCCAATAACCAAATTCCAGCCCAATCAAGAAGTTCCTTCATACTTAGTTGAAAATCAGGCCAAAATGTCAAAGGGCCCAATTTATAAACATTTTAATTGTTTAATTTAATTTTTTTAGCTTTATGAACATACATGTAAAATTCGGCCCAAAAATAGCCCATATATATGTTTGGCCGAATTTTCCCTTTTTATTTTATTAATTAGGTTTAATTTTATTAGTTACTTGTTAGGTTAGGATTACATGAGGCCTATTTAAAGGCATGGCCGGCCACCCATTGTACATAACACTTAGATTTATTCTTAAATTTCAGATTTGTTGAGAGCAGAATTTTCTTTGAGTTTTCTCCAAGATTTCTGATACGGGGGTTGCGCGCGGACCAAGATCGAGTTGCCAAGTGATACGATCTCGGTTTAGTAGTTGAGTCCGAGTCGTTTAGTTCCCGATCGTAAATGAAGAAGTAGAATAGACGAGAATGAGTTAGAATATATTTGTGTTCAAAGAAGTAAGATAAGTTCGTGCAAAGTTGGATGTGGATTTGGTTTAAGTCGAAAAGGTATGAATAGAATGGACAGTTCGGTTTAGAATAATTAAGAAATGGTATTTGGTTTTGGTACGTTTTGGTATTTGGGAATTGGCTCGAAATGGTATGGTATTTGGTACGAATTGGTAATGGTTCAAAGAGGTCAAGAATGAACCAACACTAAAGAAAAGTGTCGACCAAAAACTTATAGGACCTAAATGAATTGGAAATGGTTGAAAAGGACCTTGACCCGATACTTAGGAAAGTATGAACCAAAGGTATCAAAGGAGTGATAAGTTCGGAAAAGACTCAGAAAGACGCCACTAAAAGCTTAGATAAGTCTTACGGGTCTCGAACGAAATTTGAGAGAAAATGCCTCACAAATTTGGCAGCAATTCGCTAATTAAAAATGTCAAAAAAGTCCCTTACAAAGTGAAAATTCAGCTATTTATAATAATCCACTAGGCTAGCCGAATGGTCACTTAAATTCCTTAAAAATTAAGCAAATGAATTACTTAAATGGGCTAGCTAGATTCGGCTGAACTTGGAGCTCCAATGGTCACCTTCTAGATGGACAATTGAACTTGGAGCTTGAGGGAGTAAATGGCAGCAGCTACATTCGGTTGATGTGCTTAAAGGAGCTCATTTAATTGGCAACTATTGCTGAAAAATTACCAGCAATTAAGAAGATGTTGAGTAGTCACTTTGAGTGTGAAAACCAAGTTTTGAAGAGTCTTTGAATGTGAACACCTTGATCCGAACAGCCATGATGTATTCAACAGTGTGTAAGCAATAAATTCCGCTGAATGGTCACTTAGGAGACTTCAAACAGCAGCCAACTTCATTCTCCCATTCATGCATGTGCCGTCCCCTTCATGTACCCTCTTTTAATACCTTTCATGCTCCAAAAACGTTCATGGAACCTGTAGCAACATTCATCAAATAATTCAAGTTCATGTTTAGACACATTAAATTAACACTAAAATGCTACACATTAAATTCGGCAGCCTTAGGACATAATTAAAACAAGTAATAAAGTTAACATATTAAAACAAGCTTAAAAACATATTTATAAGCTGTATAAATTAAGACAAAATTAATAACATGTCATAATAACTAAAATATCATGCATAATTAAATTTGACCAGATTTAAGACCAATTTAATAACGAAAATTAATTAAGCTTGTAAATAACTAATTTAACTAACTCAATTAATTATTTCAGCTACTATATTATTGACTAAGTTATTTTGAGCTAATTTTGAGCTGGTTCGAGCTCATTGAACTTGAAGGAGCTGGAAATGAGCTAAATGAAGCTCCACAAAAATAAAATTGAGCTACGTCCAGCTTGTAAAAACGACGAGCCTCGCTTGTAGGCTGAAACAATAGCCGTTCCCGGGGGCGGGTCGTATCACCAAGTCACGAGAAACTCCTACGAAAACCCTAAACAATCAGATCTGAAACGAAATAGAAAATTAAAAGATTAGAACTTTGAATTTCCAGATCTAAAATAAAATCCCCAAATCAGCAAAGAATCAAATTGAGAATAGAAATAAGTGTTAATAAGGGTTCTTGAAACCCTAAAGGAGATTGCGATTCTGCCCAATTGAACACCAAGATAGTTTTCGCAAAATTTTGACAATCTAATTTCACCCAAGAAGAGTATGAAAGAACCCTAGAAATTGGGGATTTTTGGGCTGATTCCTTAAGATAGAAAAAGGATAAAAACACAATAAAAATAGAAAATAAATTAGATAAAGATTCAACACAAGCAGAAATAAAGAAAGAATTGACAGCAAGAAATTAAAAGATAAGTCCTAAGAAGCCTTGAAATCCCAAAAGATCTCACAACTCCTTTCAAACGGCTCTAATCTCCCCTCCAAAGAATATCAATGGCAAGAAGAAGGTTGAAGATGGCTCCCACAATCAAAAGATTGTTAAAACAACTTCTAAAGAAAACCCAAGAGAGAATTCTTGGAGAAAAAACTCAAAGAGAATTCTGCACTTAAACAAATCTGAAATTTGATAGAAAAAATAATAATCAGATGTTTACAAAGGGTG
Organism: Gossypium hirsutum; assembly: GCF_007990345.1. Taxonomy (NCBI): domain Eukaryota; kingdom Viridiplantae; phylum Streptophyta; class Magnoliopsida; order Malvales; family Malvaceae; genus Gossypium; species Gossypium hirsutum. The sequence goes on along the minus strand of NC_053441.1, from coordinate 44,223,276 downwards.
GCTGGCCAATGCTTATATAGGCCTCCAACAAATCCTAATCTAATTAGAAAACTTAAAAAATTTAAACTTAATTAAAAAAAACAAAGGAAAATTCGGCCATGCATCCTATTGGGCTGTTTTGGGCCGAATTTAACATGTGATATTCCTAAAACTTAAAAATTAACTTAAACAACTAAAATGTTTACAAATTGGACCCTTTGACATTTTGGCCTGATTTTCAACTAAATATGTATGGATTTCTTGATTGGGCTGGGAATTTGCTTATTGGACCTCGCCTTTAAGATTTGGGCTTGTGATCCATCTCCTACCGAAATTGGGTCGTTGACGCTCGTAATGGAGATCCAACGCGCTTTGGCTGCAAGATTCGGTTTCTTGGACCAAGATTTCCAAGATTTGAAATCTTGATTTTCTTGATTCTTGAAATCGCTCCGAACAGAAAAATTGGGTCAAGATTCGATTTCTTGATTTTCTTGAAAACAAGAAAGTGAATCTTGATTTTCTTGATTTGAGCCCATCACCTTCTTAAGCTTGGGTTGGGCCTTTGTGACTCGTATCATTCCCCTTCCTCAAAAAGATTCGTCCTCGAATCTAAAAAAATCAAATGAACTCGACTTTCCTCAATCGAACGGGACTAATGGCAATTGAGTCCACTGAAAAGAATAGCCATGAAATAGTAAATAGCAACGCAAACAAGCTTGTAGTCCAATTATAAGCATAATAGAACAGGTATAACGCATGTGAATGGACAGATTCAGATTACCATGCCTTAATCGACGGTCTATAGATTCACTCACACATGCATTATCAAAAACAAGAATCTTTTTATCAACCATCAAAATAGATTTATCATCAATAAATAAAATAGGACAGTCAAGCACGTTTCGATCTAAGTGTTCATCAACACGATCTTTGTCGCTATCCGAGGAGTACAAAAGTGTTTCAAAGGTTTCAAGCATCTTACCTTGATAAGCAAAAGAATAAGGGTCGATTTTACCTTTTTCATTTAAAACAAACCTTCGCTCATCGGGGGCATAGTGTAGTCGAATCTCCGTTGTTGAGTTAACCTTTGTCAAATGGAACTCAAACTTCATGTACAACCACATAAACTGTTTAAGGCACGAATATAAATTGAAAAAAATTTGGAAAATTTCGTTACCTTATTCTCCAAAATAGATTTGGACAAATTCGAGGATTTTACACAAGGTAAATCAAGAGAATAACAAATCACACTTCTTTTCGTAATGACTTTATCAACCACAATCGAAGAGTAACAATTAATTGGATCAAAATGAGGGGATCTTTTAAGAACTAAGTCACCAAAAGTTTTATCAATAATTTTCAAATCTGCACTGGACTCGGTTTCTAAAATTTCCTTACCTCGCTTACCTTCGGGATCATGTAGTGTGATTTCATCTTTGCCTAAGTTGATCGTATGAAAGCGTCTTTCATTTGAGAGGTATTGAAGTTGAAAGTTATCTTTCGAATGTGGCCAATGGAAGTGTTCTATCCCACGTAAAGGTGGTAAACCTTTAGGGGTCTTACTAAAAACATCCTCATAATCCTACAAAAAACATTGAAACACACTAGGCAAATTTTCGTTAATGTTAGATAAAGATAAATAGTTTTGCCTAAACCTCACAAGGATACAAGGCTGTTTATTGAGTAGGGCTCTCCGCACATCTTTTTTTGTTGCCATCAAATTTTTCACTCTCATTTTACCACTTGCGGATTCACTCACCTTTGGGCTATTTAGATTTTGACTTTTTTCACTACTAGCCTCTTTTCTCTCTGTCTTTTGTATTTGTCCTTTCTCCCTTACCCCCTCACAAAATTTCATCATTTTTAATTGATCTTTATATACATTACTGGGATTTAAAGGAGCAAGAGTGAATTTTCGGCCTTTAAACACAAGAGAGTATCTATTAAGCTTGCCTTGGTGTGTAACATCACGATCAAATTGCCAAGGCCGTCCAAGGAGCAAGTGTGCCGCATGCATTGGGACCACATCACACCATACCTCATCCTCATACTTCCTGAGCTTAAAAGTGATCAAGGACTGTTTTGTAACTTTAACTTCTGAGCATTCATTAAGCTACTGAAGGTGATACGGCTTAGGGTGCTCGATACAAGGTAACTTTAAGGAATCCACCAAATAACTACTAACTAGATTCGAACAACTCCCACTATCAATAATAAGTGAATATAAGTTACCTTTTATAAAACACCTAGAATGGAAAATATTGGTCCTTTGGTTATCAAAATCGTCTCCCATTTGGCTATTAAGGGTTCGGTGGACTACCATCTTATTTTTTTCCTCTTTTTTTTGAAATACCTGCAAAATAAACACTCAACACTCAAAAATAAAAGTTAGCAAACCTCACCGTTAATCACTCAAAAAGAAAATTCAAATTCTCAATGAGGTAGAATTCAATCTTCTGAGTTCTTTATCAGAGTTTATATCAACCAATTAGAGAGTGGATGAACCGATCTACCAAAGAATCCTAATTTGCACTAGGATGCCAAAAACTGACGAGACACCAATTGATTCGAGTTGCACCGAGGAAGAAGTTGTGCAAACGTTTAAATCCTACTAACACAAGAAACAAGAAGGTGTTAGATAACGTAAAGGAAGAATAAAGGCAAACAAATGAAAACCTATAGCTAAGAATCAATAAAAATTGTTGAAAACAGAAAACTCGAAAAACTGCGGAGTAACTTGACAACTTCGTTCGAGGTGTTTCTGATCTCTAAAAATCACGAAATTAAATCTGGAATGTCCTTAAATATTGAATTTTTGATCTAGAAATTTTGGGCACCAAATTCAACCCTCTGAATCTTTTTTAAAATTTTTATTGAATTTCGTCTTTTTTGATTTTTTTGACTTGTTTGACTGATTTTTTTTTGATAATAATTTTTTTATATTCAATCACAATGCCAAAAACATGTATGTAAAATTTTAGATCAATCGGACAACGTTTACCCACTCAAATGAATTTTTTTTGAACAATTTTTCTGGGTAAAACTGCTGTTTATGCTTTAAAAAATAGAGATCAGTTTAGAAATCAACCAAGAACACCCAAAACGCCCAAAATCTGATACCAAATGATACGGGATTTGTGCAAGGACCAAGATCGAGTTTCCAAGTCACGAGAAATTCCTACGAAAACCCTAAACAATCAGATCTGAAACGAAATAGAAAATTAAAAGATTAGAACTTTGAATTTCCAGAGCTAAAATAAAATCCCCAAATCAGCAAAGAATCAAATTGAGAATAGAAATAAGTGTTAATAAGGGTTCTTGAAACCCTAAAGGAGATTGCGATTCTGCCCAATTGAACACCAAGATAGTTTTCCCCAAATTTCGACAATCTAATTTCACCCAAAAAGAGTATGGAAGAACCCTAGAAATTGGGGATTTTTGGGCTGATTCCTTAAGATAGAAAAAGGCTGAAAACACAATAAAAACAGAAAATAAATTAGATAAAGATTCAACACAAGCAGAAATAAAGAAAGAATTGACAGCAAGAAATTAAAAGATAAGTCCTAAGAAGCCTTGAAATCCCAAAAGATCTCACAACTCCTTTCAAACGGCTCTAATCTCCCCTCCAAAGAATATCAATGGCAAGAAGAAGGTTGAAGATGGCTCCCACAATCAAAAGATTGTTAAAACAACTTCTAAAGAAAACCCAAGAGAGAATTCTTGGAGAAAAAACTCAAAGAGAATTCTACACTTAAACAAATCTGAAATTTGATAGAAAAAATAATAATCAGATGTTTACAAAGGGTGGCTGACCAATGCTTATATAGGCCTCCAACAAATCCTAATCTAATTAGAAAACTTAAAAATTTAAACTTAATTAAAAAAAACAAAGGAAAATTCGGCCATGCATCCTATTGGGCTGTTTTGGGCCGAATTTAACATGTGATATTCCTAAAACTTAAAAATTAACTTAAACAACTAAAATGTTTACAAATTGGGCCCTTTGACATTTTGGCCTGATTTTCAACTAATATGTATGGATTTCTTGATTGGGCTGGGAATTTGCTTATTGGGCCTCGCCTTTAAGAATTTGGGCTTGTGATCCATCTCCTACCGAAATTGGGTCGTTGACGCTCGTAATGGAGATCCAACGCGCTTTGGCTGCAAGATTCGGTTTCTTGGACCAAGATTTCCAAGATTTGAAATCTTGATTTTCTTGATTCTTGAAATCGCTCCGAACAGCAAAATTGGGCCAAGATTCGATTTCTTGATTTTCTTGAAAACAAGAAAGTGAATTTTGATTTTCTTGATTTGAGCCCATCACCTTCTTAAGCTTGGGTTGGGCCTTTGTGACTCGTATCAATTTCTCTCTTGAGTTTTCTTTAGAAGTTGTTTTAACAATCTTTTGATTGTGGGAGCCATCTTCAACCTTCTTCTTGCCATTGATATTCTTTGGAGGGGAGATTAGAGCCGTTTGAAGGAATTTGTGAATTCTTTCGGGAATTCAAGGGTTCTTAGGACTTTTCTTTATTTCTTGCTGTTTCGATTTGTTTCTTTATTCCTACTTGTGCAGATTCATTATCTAATCTTTTTTGCTGTTCTTGCTTGTGTTTCAGCTTTGTTTAACTCCAAGATCTTTCCATTTAATCGGTCTACTTTTGGGCAGTAAACTTTCGAACCAAAATCCCTAAATCCTAGGGTTCTTGTCGATTAATACATTCTGATTTTGGGGAAATCAAGTTGCTGGAATTTGGGGTTTTTCTTGTCGGTTTGTTCTTGGGCAGATTCGGCTTGTGGGATTTCACTATTGGAGTTCGATTTCATCTCTTGAACTCCGAATACATTTATTCATTCGTTCTTTGTTCCTTGCTGCTCATTTAATTGAATTTGGGGATTTAATTTCAGATCTGATTAGTTTAATCTTGTTCTTTGTTTTAATTTTCAGATCTGTTTGTTTAGAGCTTTCGTAGGAGTTTCCCGTGACTTGGCAACTCGATCTTGGTCCGCGCGCAACCCCCATATCACCATATAAGATTTGGGATGATACTCGTTATAGTATCGAATCTTTCTTGATGTTTAAGTTCTATTATTCATCTCCATCACTTACTTTTTCTATCGTACTTCTTTGTTAAACCGAGCCCATCCAAAGTTATTCCATCTAAAATCGATCTATCTTTTGGCCATCTTGAGCTTATTCCAACATACAATTCCATACTTGACCAAGATTCATCCAGTTTTGAAACCGAACAAAACTTCCTCATCGACAATCGGGCAACTAAAATACGACTCGACTCAACACCGAGGCAGATTGTATCAATTTTATTCCCCTGGGTCAAGCTTAAAAATTCCCTTCTCCGGGCATCCACATAACTTGCGCCCACATACTTTCCTTGGAATACCGCCTTAAAGAAATCCCACATTAACCGGTCGGCCTGAGTACCCTCTCTCATAGTAAGCCACCACTGATAGGCTTCGTCTCGCAGTAAAGGCACTACACCTTTTAGTTTTTGCTTAGAAGTGTAGTCGAGGTCCTCTATTATTCTCTCTGTGACTTCCAATCAGTATTCAGCCATATTAGGGGCTACTCCAGAAATACCCCTGAAAATTTCCTCTCCATTCGACCGGAGTCATTCTGAAATTGACCACGGCCCACAGCACCAATACTGGTCCCTACGACCCTTTCCAGAATGCAGAGCATAGCTTGGGATAGTACATCATTGATGCAACCTTAGCCCGGGAAATTACTACCGAATCCATTGAGCTGCCACGAGGACCAATAACTCGATCACGAGCTAAGAGATTTCGAAATGCAATAGCAAGCTATGTGGAACGAGCTTGGGAAGAGGAAGTGGCCGGATTTGATAGTCGTGCTTCAAACCGTTCAAAAGGCATTACTTGCAAATTATTGCAAGCTGAATTTGTTTCTTTTAATTAACTTGTTTTAGTTTAATAAATAAGTTGCTGATCAATTAATTTAACTTATCTTAAAGTTTTAATACATGAGTTAGTTATTGAACTTTATTAAATAAGATGCTTCTTAATTGATCTAGTTCCTAGGATTATTTATTGATGCATAAATTAAGTTCTTTAAATTATGCTTCTTTAATTAAACTAGTTGCTGGAATAATTATTGCATATATGTTTTAGTTCATTTATTTAAGTAAATTTAATATGTGTTATGATTAATAAGTGTTTTAATGTGTTTAATAAACTCATTTTAATGTGTTTATTGCAGGTGACTTTTTAGCTTATAGTGGTTACAATTCAAGGCTGTTACACATTTAATAAGTGGCTGTTCAAGTTCTTTTGAGTTACAATTAAAGAGGCTGTTAAAAAAAGGAGCTTAAAGATCATTAAAAGGAGTTTTTAAAGAGCATTTTATGCCCTTTAAAATTCAGCAGCAACTCTTCCACTTCCAGCCGTTTTTGGAGCTTTTAAGAGAAATTAATCAAGCCTTTGAATGTCATTAAGGAGCTGGTAAGAGATGGTGTCTATTCAACTAGCCAAGGACAACTCAAGAGTCATTTTCTAAGCCATTAAAGACATTCAAATCAGCTTAATTAAAGTGATTTTATGGAAGGAGTTATTTGGTTCAAAGAATAAGAAAAGACATCAGTTTTTTATTGCACATTAAGTGGATGTTTTTGACCATTCGGTTACCTTGTTCTAGCATTATAAATAGATGTAATCAGCCATAGAGGGAACAACTTTTTGCTGAATATAGATGAAATATTTGAATTGTGAGCTATCCAATTCTCTTTGTTCTTTCGGAATTGATTTGACTTATCAAGCATAGCTTGTGGCGTCCATCTTTTCTTTGTTGCTGAACTTATCACCTTTGGTGTGGCATTCAATATACATTTGGTTCCTATCATAGGTCAAGGTTCCTTTCCTGTTTCCTTTAACCGAAAACACCTAAAGACCATTTTGAGATTCGGGTCAACAATTCGTTATTGTTGGTTCATTTTCAATCTTAACCAATTAATTTGTTATTGTTTCCTCTTTATTTTGTTTATTACCTTTGTTTGAAGCCATTATCTCTATTTTGTTTCATTTTAAAATCAAAACGAATCCATCCTTACTCAATTCACGATTGGGCAACACATACGACTCAAAACATCACGAGACGAGTTCGTATCAAATTGGTATCAGAGCTAGCGAATTTGGAGTAAGAATCGACATTGTCGACAATACGGTATTGTAGTTTCTTCAAAAAAATTCAAAAAAAATTCAAAAAAAAAATTGGTTTCCATTCAAACTCAAGAGATTGGATATCAAGTTGAAAAAAAAATTTCGTGAAAAAAAAATTTCGTAAAAAAAAATTTCGTGAAAAAAAAAATTTTCGTGAAAAAAAGAAGAAGCTAGTTTTGAAATTTTGTTGTTGTTTGCTGCCCAAATTATAGTTATTACTACCTTCTACTATTTCGCCACATCCAACCTTTCATTTCTTGAGTCAAGCCTACTTTCCTTTGTCCTACAATATTCTTACCAAGCCCAAACATCAAGGTTGTAAGCCGACCCACAACAACTGCTTTTTAAGTTTAAATAATTCCTAAGAACTTAGAGAGGAGGAGTGAGTGGAAAGAGGCAAGAGAGTGGTGAGTTTATTCGAGAGTATAAAAGCCAAGGAAGTGAGATTTCTTTGTGAGTGGATAGTGAGATTCTTTGTTGTGAGTTCATTTTAAAAAAAATGTCACGAAGTCCGGAAAGAAATCAAAATGTGAAAGGAGGGTTCTGTCCCGTAAGAAATGTTGGAGGATGAGTGCCAGATCTTACCCTTCAAGCAATTATGCGAGAGATGGAGTGATTATTTGATAGAAAACTTGAACCAATTGAAGATCGATTATATCGAGTCGAGAGACGAGAACAACGTGAGATGACTCCGGAAGATGCAAGACAAGAGCGAGAACGTCCAATTCAAGATCCTTATGAAGCAAGTGGACAAGAAAGTGATCACTCATCTGCCCAAAGTGTACGACGTCGAGGCCGTCAACGACAACGAGGTCCTAGAGATCGTGAACGACCAGATGACAATCTTAAGAATATCAAGATGACAATTCCACCATTCCAAGGTAAGAATGACCCTAAAGCTTATTTGGAGTGGGAAAAGAAGATTGAGCTTGTTTTTGATTGCCACAACTATTCGGAGAGTGAAAAGGTGAAACTCGCGGTAATTGAGTTTTCTGATTATGCCATAGTGTGGTGGGACCAGCTTGTAACTAGTCGACGACGAAATGGTGAAAGACCCATCTCTACTTGGGGAGAAATGAAATCAGTCATGCAGAAAAGATTTATTCCATCATACTACCATCGAGATCTTTATCAACGACTTCAAAACCTTACTCAAGGAAATAGAAGTGTTGAAGATTATTATAAGGAGATGGAGATAGCGATGATTCGAGCTGATATCGAGGAGGATCGAGAGGCAACCATGGCTAGGTTCCTTGCGGGTTTAAACCGTGACATTGCCAACATAGTTGAACTACAACACTATGTTGAAGTGATGGACATGGTTCACATGGCGATTAAGGTTGAAAAGCAACTTAAGCGAAAAGGAGTTAGTAGACCCTATGCCAATTCTTCAACCAACAAATGGAATCAAGGAGTCAACAAACCCCCTGTTAGAACAAAAGAGCCGACTGTAGCAGTTAAATCAAATCAACCCATTGGAGAGACAAGTCGAAATAAAAATGAGCAAGCGCCAAATCGCACGAGAGACATAAGATGTTTCAAGTGTCAAGGCCGAGGGCACATAGCTAGTCAATGTCCCAATCGACGAATTATGGTGATAAGAGCTGATGGAGAAGTTGAGTCGGAGGAAGAGGATGAAAATGAACCTGAAATGCCATCCGATGATGAAGATGATGAAAATGAACCTGAAATGCCATCCGATGATGAAGATTTAGAGTTACCCGTTGAAGGAGAAATTCTTGTGGTGAAGCGTAGCCTCAGTATTCAAAGTGTTGAAACTGATCAACAAAGGGAGAATATTTTTCACACTCGATGCCACATTCAAGGCAAGGTATGTAGTATGATCATTGATGGTGGTAGCTGTACTAATGTAGCTAGTATTATGTTGGTGGAAAAGCTAGGTTTGGCTACAACTAAACATCCAACTCCATACAAGTTGCAATGGCTAAATGATGGAGGTGAGCTGAAAGTAACAAAACAAGCTGTGATGGCATTTTCTATTGGAAAGTACCAAGATGAAGTGGTGTGCGATGTAGTTCCTATGCATGCGGGACATCTACTTTTGGGACGTCCATGGCAGTTTGATAGGCGCGTGATCTATGATGGTTATACAAATCGCTATACATTCAAGCATCGAGGCAAGAATGTAACTTTAGCACCATTGACTCCAAAGCAAGTGTACCAAGATCAATTGAAGTTGAAGGAAAAGATTGAAAAAGAGAGAGACAAGAAAAATGAAAAAAAGAAAGAAAAAATTGAGGGAGTGAAGGTAAAAGTACAAGAGGAACAAGAAAGTCAAAAAGAAATTGAGAGTGGTAAAATGAGCGTATTTGCGAGAGAAAAAGAGATAAGAAAATCATTGTTGTTGCATCAACCCGTACTTGTACTTATGTACAAGGGATGCTTATTTGATGCTAACGAACTTGATAATTCTTTACCTTTGTCTATTGTTTCTTTGCTTCAGGAATTCAAAGACGTTTTCCCGGAAGATGTGCCAAGTGGATTGCCTCCTTTTCGAGGTATTGAACACCAAATAGACTTTATTCCCGGAGCTACAATTCCAAATCAACCAGCTTATCGAAGCAACCCAGAGGAAACTAAAGAGTTGCAACGACAAGTGGCGGAATTAATGGAAAAAGGCTATATACGGGAGAGTTTAAGTCCATGTGCGGTTCCCGTTCTGTTGGTGCCTAAAAAAGATGGTTCATGGAGGATGTGCGTAGATTGCCGAGCTATCAATAAAATTACCGTCAAATACCGACATCCCATTCCTAGACTTGATGATATGTTAGACGAGCTTAGTGGAGCAAAATTGTTCTCTAAGATTGATCTAAAAAGCGGGTATCATCAAATTCGTATGCGGGAGGGGACGAGTGGAAGACTGCGTTTAAGACTAAATACGGTTTGTATGAGTGGTTAGTGATGCCTTTTGGCCTCACCAATGCACCGAGTACTTTCATGAGGTTGATGAACCACGTTTTGAGGTCATTCATTGGTCGTTTTTGCGTAGTTTATTTTGATGATATTTTAATTTACAGCAAATCATTAACTGAACATCTTGAACATTTGCATGCTATTTTGAAGGTTTTACGAAAGGAAGTATTGTATGCAAACCTTAAGAAATGTAACTTTTGTACTGACAAAGTTGTTTTTCTAGGTTTTGTTGTAAGTGCGAATGGATTTGAGGTGGACCAAGAGAAGATTAAAGCAATACAAGAATGGCCACGACCGAATAACATCAGCCAAGTTAGAAGCTTTCATGGCCTTGCAAGCTTCTATAGGAGGTTTGTACCGAATTTTAGCACTCTTGCTGCCCCATTAACCGGTATTATAAAAAAAAATTCACCTTTTATTTGGTCTGATGAACAAGAATATGCTTTTGTTAAAATCAAAGATTGCTTGACTAATGCTCCACTTTTATGTTTGCCGAATTTTAACAAAATTTTCGAGGTAGAATGTGATGCTTCTGGAATAGGAATAGGTGTGGTTTTAACGCAAGATGGGCGACCGGTGGCTTATTTTAGTGAGAAACTTAATGGAGCTACGCTCAATTATCCCACATATGACAAAGAAATGTACGCATTGATACGTGCATTAGAAACATGGCAGCATTACCTTTGGCCTAAGGAGTTCGTTATACACACGGACCATGAGGCTTTGAAGCATTTGAGAGGGCAAACTAAGCTTAACAAATGACATGCAAAATGGGTAGAATTCTTAGAATCCTTTCCATATGTGATTAAGTATAAGTAAGGTAAGGAAAATATCGTTGCAGATGCTTTATCGCGAAGGTATGCTCTTTTAAATTATTTGGATGTTAAGTTACTTGGTTTTGCTTATTTAAAGGAATTATATGCTGATGATTCTGATTTTGGAGAAGTTTACAAGTTATGTGTGCAAGGTGCGTATGACAGGTACTATCAGCAAGATGGATTCCTATTTCAAGAAAATAAGTTGTGCATACCCCAAGGATCAACTAGAAATTTGCTGGTTCATGAAGCACATAGTGGGGGTTTAATGGGACATTTTGGTATTGCCAAAACTTTGGCCGTTCTTCAAGAACACTTTTATTAGCCAAAGATGAAACGAGATGTGGCTAAAGTGTGCAATCGCTGTATTGTTTGCAAGAAGGCGAAATCAAGGGTCCAGCCACATGGACTCTATACTCCATTACCGATTCCAGAAATGCCTTGGATGGATATTTCTATGGACTTTGTTTTGGGTCTTCCTAGAACAAAGAATGGCAAAGATTCTGTGTTTGTTGTAGTTGATCGGTTTTCAAAAATGGCTCATTTCATTGCATGTAACAAAACTGACGATGCTTTAAATGTTGCCAATCTATTTTTTAGGGAGATTGACGATTGCATGGAATTTCAAGAACCATTATTTCGGATCGAGACACTAAATTTCTCAGCCACTTTTGGAGGACTTTATGGGGAAAGATTGGAACTAAGCTATTATTTTCCACAACAAGTCATCCCCAAACTGATGGCCAAACAGAGGTTGTTAATAGAGTTCTGTCAACACTACTGCGGGCCATTATACGTAAGAATTTAAAAACTTGGAAGGAGTGTCTACCTCACATTGAATTTGCATACAATCGATCGGTACATTCAGCTACCAAGTTTTCACCATTTGAGGTAGTGTATGGATTTAATCCCTTAACTCCATTGGATTTATTGCCTTTACCTTTTGATAAATTGGTGCATGTAGATGGAAAGAAAAAGGCAGATTTTGTGAAACAATTACATCAGCGAGTTAGGGATAATATTGAACGAAGAACGGAGTAATATGCACATCAAGTTAACAAGGGTCGTAAATGAGTAATATTTGAACCTGGTGATTGGGTTTGGATTCACATGCGCAAGGAGAGATTTCCCGTTCAAAGACGATCCAAACTATTACCACGAGGAGATGGACCTTTTCAAGTCTTGGAGAGAATTAATGATAACGCTTATAAGTTAGATTTACCTGGTGAGTATGGGGTTAGTGCTACTTTTAATGTTGCTGATTTATCTCTTTTCGATGTAGGTGGCGATTTGGGAGCAAATCGCCTCGAAGAGGGGGGAATGATGCAACCTTAGCCCGGGAAATTACTATCGAATCCATTGACCTGCCACGAGGACCAATAACTCGATCACGAGCTAAGAGATTTCGAAATGCAATAGCAAGCTATGTGGAACGAGCTTGGGAAGAGGGAGTGGCCGGATTTGATAGTCGTGCTTCAAACCGTTCAAAAGGCGTTACTTGCAATTTATTGCAAGTTGAATTTGTTTCTTTTAGTTAACTTGTTTTAGTTTAATAAATAAGTTGCTGATCAATTAATTTAACTTATCTTAAAGTTTTAATACATGAGTTAGTTATTGAACTTTATTAAATAAGATGCTTCTTAATTGATCTAGTTCCTAGGATTATTTATTGATGCATAAATTAAGTTCTTTAAATTATGCTTTTTTAATTAAACTAGTTGCAGGAATAATTATTGCATATATGTTTTAGTTCATTTATTTAAGTAAGTTTAATATGTGTTATGATTAATAAGTGTTTTAATGTGTTTAATAAACTCATTTTAATGTGTTTATTGCAGGTCACTTTTTAGCTTATAGTGGTTACAATTCAAGGCTGTTACACATTTAATAAGTGGCTGTTCAAGTTCTTTTGAGTTACAATTAAAGGGGCTGTTAAAAAAAGGAGCTTAAAGATCATTAAAAGGAGTTTTTAAAGAGCATTTTATGCCCTTTAAAATTCAGCAGCAACTCTTCCACTTCCAGCCGTTTTTGGAGCTTTTAAGAGAAATTAATCAAGCCTTTGAATGTCATTAAGGAGCTGGTAAGAGATGGTGTCTATTCAACTAGCCAAGGACAACTCAAGAGTCATTTTCTAAGCCATTAAAGACATTCAAATCAGCTTAATTAAAGTGATTTTATGGAAGGAGTTATTTGGTTCAAAGAATAAGAAAAGACATCAGTTTTTTATGGCACATTAAGTGGATGTTTTTGACCATTCGGTTACCTTGTTCTAGCATTATAAATAGATGTAATCAGCCATAGAGGGAACAACTTTTTGCTGAATATAGATGAAATATTTGAATTGTGAGCTATCCAATTCTCTTTGTTCTTTCGGAATTGATTTGACTTATCAAGCATAGCTTGTGGCGTCCATCTTTTCTTTGTTGCTGAACTTATCACCTTTGGTGTGGCGTTCAATATACCTTTGGTTCCTATCATAGTTGATAGTGGGTCAAGGTTCCTTTCCTGTTTCCTTTAACCGGAAACACCTAAAGACCATTTTGAGATTCGGGTCAACAATTCGTTATTGTTGGTTCATTTTCGGTCTTAGCCAATTAATTTGTTATTGTTTCCTCTTTATTTTGTTTATTACCTTTGTTTGAAGCCATTATCTCTATTTTGTTTCATTTTAAAACCGAAACGAATCCATCCTTACTCAATTCACGATTGGGCAACACATACGACTCAAAACATCACGAGACGAGTTCGTATCAATCATCCCCAGCCGCTCGATCGTATGATCCCATCTCAATCACCAGTGAGGCTGGTGCCTCCCTAGCCCCAACATTGGGCATGTGTCCTGATGCCGAAGACCCAGCCCTAGCACTTTCTCGGCCTCTACCGCGGCCTCATGTACCCCTTCTGCGAGTACCTCTAGTGCTCATATCAAGTAGCGTATTATTTGTTTACGAAGTTTGATGCATTAATTCCAGTAATTATCAACAGATGTCTTATGAAAAGCAACAATCAGAGTTTTGTTTTCGCAATTCAAAGTCTCCCTTCAGTTTCCAGTTTCCTACTGTCTCTGTTTACTCTAACTGAAGAGTTTCAGTACAGTCCTATTATCCATAATAATCTCTCAGTGTATTTTAGTTCAAGTAGTCTACAGTATAAAGAAAACTTATGGATTTGGCGTTGGAGACTCGGTGTGCCATACTTGTAAACCTTCCAAAACACTTCAAAAATAGTTTTCCAGAAATTCCAAATATTTTCAAAACCCATTCCAGTCGAGTTTTGTAACCTGCCTCTGATACCACTAAATGTAACACCCCAAACCCAGCCTAGACATTATGGTCGAAACTGACTTGTCACATTGAAGTGTCTTTCAAAAATTGGACTTGTTGGTAAAAAATCGTTTCCAGATTTAAAAACCTCTTTGTTAGTGTTTAACAAAACATCTAGCCAAAACGATTGCTTTGTTTTCTGCTTTTGTTATAATAAGTTGATCTAAAAATCGCGGAAGCTTTTAAAACTCTATTGTTTAAATTTTGTGTCTTTGAAAATAGTAATTATTTTGAAAGTTCGTCCTCTCCTAAACTAGAAGTTTAAAACAAGTAAGTAAAAACCCAATTAAAAATTTAAACAAACTTAAAGGCCTTATTACATAGACAAAACCCAACATAAACTTTAAATTTAAATAAAAGCAAGTGTAGCACAGTTGCAATTGTGTGGCCACCTCTGAGTCCCTCGCAGCACCAAATCACCTAAGGTTGAGGATTACCTATACAGTTAAAAGGAAAAAGTGAGTTTACAAAAACTCAGTGTGTCCCCTATCAGTCAAACAGTATACAACATACAGTAACAGTCTGAGCCTGAGCCCTATTCAGTAACAATACGGTGTGGGCCTTAGCCCAATACATTAACAGTGTGGGCCTTAGCCCACTACAGTAATAGTACAGTGCAATAATGCAACCCATCTCAATTTAGCCAACACACCACTCCGTACCACCAACACACCATGTGGGGATAAAATCGACCCACCCGCCAACACACTGATATCGCAGCAAAGATTCCAGTAATAGTATTGCAACAAAGCTGCCAGTAACAGTATACTTCCTCCATAACAGTATCCCAACCCAATACAGTATGTCATGTCATAAATCAAACGTGTATGCAAAATGTCATACTCAATCATAGTTATACATATCATAGAGCAAATCAGTTATACATAACATAGGGCCATATTAGTCATTTCATCTCATAGGGGTATAACAGTCATTTTACCCTATGGTGTTATTTTGGTCATTTTACCCTATAGGGGTATTTTAGTCATTTTACCCAATAGGAGTATTTTGGTCATTTTACCCTATAAGGGTATTTTAGTCATTTTACCCTATAGGGGTATTTCAGTCATTTTACCCTATAGAGGTATTTTTGTCATTTTACCCTATAGGGGTATTCCGATCATTTTATCCTATAGGAGTATTTTGATCATTTATTGACCTTTCGAAAGGTTTGCAGTCATCTCGAATGACTCAAATAACCTAAAATGGTCAAAATAGTGTAAATGGGCCCAAGTGGACCCACATGTTCGTACGGCCCGTTCAGCCCAGAATTTGCCACGACTAAGGAAACTATAATGCCCAGTCTAATATTTGCCACAATTTGTGGATTTCATCTGTGTGGGGCCCACGAGCCCATTGAGCCCACACAGCCCATGATGCGATCCCGGTCGCATCATGTTACAACACAACTCGATGCTACCGAGATTGGCCCAAACTCGAGGGGCCCAAGTGCAAAATGAAGTTTTTAATTTCAGTTTGTCAATTTGGCAGCTGGAAAATAAGGACTTTGATTCATTAATTTTTAGTTATTTTAGTTTGTGTTTTTAATTATGTCATAGTTTGCACATCATTAATATGTGTTCTGCATTTAATAAAGTCATGCATTATGTAACTTTCATGTTAGTTAAGTTTGCATCATTAAATTAAGTCAAGTTAGATTAATTATGTAACTTTCATGTTAGTTAAATTTGCATTTCAAAACCATGCATTTAAGCATCTTAGTTTAATAAATGAGTTGCTGGACATTTATTCAACTCATCTTAGTTTTAATTAATAAGTGTTTTTGTTGAACTTTATTTAATAAGTGTTGTTCTTAATTAATCTAGTTCCTAGGATTATTTATTGATGCATGAGTTAAGTTCATTTAATTATGCTTCTTTAATTAAACTAGTTGCTGGAATAATTATTGCATATATGTTTTAGTTCATTTATTTAAGTAAGTTTAATGTTTGTTATGATTAATAAGTGTTTTCATTTGTTTAATAAACTCATTTTAATGTGTTTATTGCAGGTGACTTTTTAGCTTATAGTGGTTACAATTCAAGGCTGTTACACATTTAATTAAGTGGTTGTTCAAGTTTTTTTGAGTTACAATTAAAGGGGCTGTTATAAAGGGAGCTTAAAATCATTAAAGGAGTTTTTAAAGAGCATTTTATGCCCTTTAAAATTCAGCAGCAACTCTTCCACTTCCAGCCGTTTTTGGAGCTTTCAAGAGAAATTAATCAAGCCTTTGAATGTCATTAAGGAGCTGGTTAAGAGATGGTGTCTATTCAACTAGCCAAGAACAACTCAAGAGTCATTTTCTAAGCCATTAAAGACATTCAAATCAGCTGAATTAAAGTGATTTTATGGAAGGAGTTATTTGGTTCAAAGAATAAGAAAAGACATAAGTTTTTATGGCACATTAAGTGGATGTTTTTGACCATTCGGTTACCTTGTTTTAGCATTATAAATAGATGTAATCAGCCATAGAGAGAAGAACTTTTTGCTGAATATAGATGAAATATTTGAATTGTGAGCTATCCAATTCTCTTTGTTCTTTCGGAATTGATTTGACTTATCAAGCATAGCTTGTGGCGTCCATCTTTTCTTTGTTGCTGAACTTATCACCTTTGGTGTGGTGTTCAATATACCTTTGGTTCCTATCATAGTTGATAGTGGGTCAAGGTTCCTTTCCTGTTTCCTTTAACCGAAAACACCTAAAGACCATTTTGAGATTCGGGTCAACAATTCGTTATTGTTGGTTCATTTTCGGTCTTAGCCAATTAATTTGTATTGTTTCCTCTTTATTTTGTTTATTACCTTTGTTTGAAGCCATTATCTCTATTTTGTTTCATTTTAAAACCGAAACGAATCCATCCTTACTCAATTCACGGTTGGGCAACACATACGACTCAAAACATCACGAGACGAGTTCGTATCAAATTGGTATCAGAGCTAGTGAATTTGGAGTAAGAATCGACGTTGTCGGCATTATGGTATAGTAGTTTCTCGAAAAAAAAACTCGAAAAAAAAATTCAAAAAAAAATTTTTTGGTTTCCATTCAAACTTAAAAGATTGGATATCAAGTTGTGAAAAAAAAATTTTGAAAAAAAAATTGTGAAAAAAAAAATTGTGAAAAAAAAGAGAGAGCTAGTTTTGAAATTTAGTTTTTGTTTGCTGCCCAAATTTTAGTCATTATTACCTTCTACTATTTCGCCACACCCAACCTTTTCATTTCTTTGTTTCAAGCCTACCTTCCTTTGTCCTACAATAATCTTACCAAGCCCAAACATCAAGTTTGTAAGCCGACCCACAACAATTGCTTTTAAGTTTAAATAATTCCTAAGAACTTAGAGAGGAGAGTGAGTGGAAAGAGGCAAGAGAGTAGTGAGTTTATTCAAGAGAAAAAAAGCCAAGTGTGTGAGATTTCATTATGAGTGGATAGTGAGATTCTTTGTTGTGAGTTCTTAGAAAAAATGTCACGAAGCTTGGAAAAAAATTCAGACAAGGGAGTTGGATTCCGTCCTGTAAGAATTGTTGGAGGAAGTGTGCCAGATTTTACACTCCAAGCCTTTACGCATGAAATGGAGCATCTATTTGATCGAAAACTCAAACCCATCAAGAAACGATTGGATCGTGTCGAAGAGCGGAGTCATCGAGCAAGAACCCAACGGGAGCAAATTTATCCAAATGAAAGGACGGGAATGAGATCATCAAGGAGACGAACATTCGACGAATATGTGAAAAGAGACCTTTATCCAGATTCCTATTCTTCAAGGAATTTAGGCCAAAATAAATCCAGCTATGAGTTTGAAGCCTATCAAGGTAACGAACGAGAAAGTACAAGTCATTCTTCGTATGCATCAAAGTATTCATCTACGGAAAAATCCTTACGAAGAAGTGAATGTGTTTCGTATAAGAACTCATCCATGGAGGTTTATTCACGAAGAGTTGATCGTGGCTCTTATGAAGATTCTTCCATTTCTTTCCAACGAAAAGTCTATTTTCTGATTCTTTTGTATTATCTCCATTTTGTAATAAAATTGAGAGAAGAAAAAGAGTGACGAGAGAAAAAGAAATCGAAAAAGAAACAAAAATTGAAAAAGAGAAAAAGATTGGAGAAAGAAAAGAAAGAGTGCGAGAAACAAGTGTTGTTGAAAATGAAAGAGAATTGATGAGTGAAACTGAGTTTTCAACAAACAAAGAGATTGTGGAAAAAGAAAGAGAAGTTGAAAAAGAAACGAGTGGAAAATATGAAAGTCAACAAGAAAAAGCGAGGAATGTTTTTACTAACCAATCTGCAAGTTGTCCTCATATTGTTTCTTCTTTCAAGGTTTCTAGAGATTCAAATGACAAGTTTCAACTTCATTACCTTCCTGATGAGAGATGATTCCATTTGATCGAAAAAGGTAAGGTTCAAGCGCTTAAAGGTAAGCAAGGTAAGGAGTTTTTAGTCAGTGAATCATGGCAATCAGGTTTGAAAGTTGTTGATAAAATTTCTGATAACTTAGTTTTAAAAAGATCTCCTTATTTTGATTTGGTTAATTGTTACTCGCTATTTGTGGTTGATAAATTCGTTTTAAGTGGAGGCATGAAGAGTTGTTCACTCAATAAGTTTTGTGTTGAAAAATCTTTTGATGTTGTTCGATTAAATCCACAAATACAAAATCTGATCATGTTTGATAAAGAGCTTTCATGTGAAACGCTCAATCTGTTTGATCGTGATGGTAATGAAAATTTTTTAACTCTTAGTGTGAGATCTTCGTATATTTGCATGAGATTTGAGAGATTTGATTGTTTGAATTTATTTTTGCCTACATCTTCTTTATTTGGCATGTGTGATGTCTTGGTGAAAGTGAAGTTTTTGTTACGTTACGGAACGACTGATCAAAACCATGTTTTTAAACCCGGAGCCTGTATTCCTAAGTTGATGTCAAGCGAAGGTGAGTATCAAAATTGTATTTTGAATCAATGTGTTGACCCCTTCTATTTGCTTCAAGTTTTATCTTTATTTAGTTCGAAAACCAAACATGTGAATTTCGTTGGCTTGCCAAGTCAAAATCAAATTTTTTATTCTGGAGGTTGTTGTATATTGTTGCTTAATGGATTCGAACATGTGTTGCATGATTTTAACTTTAATGTGCTTCAAGTTCTTCATAAGTTACTAGCCACAAATTTTTCTGGTCAAACTGAAATGGTGAACAAAAACTTTGTCTTTGATCCCGGTGAATGCTGTTCCATATCATTGTTCAAGGGATTTGGACCATGGAATTCTAATTTTCAAAACTATAATCTTCAAATATCTTGTGAATTAGGTTTGTTTCCATTGAAGAAAAAGGTAATACCAATTTCTGTTTTTGATCCCGGCATTGATTCATATGTTGTTCTTTTGAGTTTATTTGCTCAAGTTGTGACTAAAATCTTGGAAAGTTCTTTTCTGTTTAACCTTCATTGTGTCACTAATTTGTTTTATTGTTTTGTAGGTGGCGTTGTTAGGTGGTACCCTCCTAAAGAGGGAGGGCATGCAAATAACCTACTTTCTTGTCGAGCCGTATATGATTCACACGTTCTTGAAAGTGACTTTGTCAGGTTTATGACCAACGAGGTTTGTGACCTTGAGAGGTTTGTCGCGAGCAAATGGCCCGATTTGAGGACAAATCATTTTCAAGAGGGAGGGTATGATGCGATCCCGGTCGCATCATGTTACAACACAACTCGATGCTACCGAGATTGGCCCAAACTCGAGGGGCCCAAGTGCAAAATGAAGTTTTTAATTTCAGTTTGTCAATTTGGCAGCTGGAAAATAAGGACTTTGATTCATTAATTTTTAGTTATTTTAGTTTGTGTTTTTAATTATGTCATAGTTTGCACATCATTAATATGTGTTCTGCATTTAATAAAGTCATGCATTATGTAACTTTCATGTTAGTTAAGTTTGCATCATTAAATTAAGTCAAGTTAGATTAATTATGTAACTTTCATGTTAGTTAAATTTGCATTTCAAAACCATGCATTTAAGCATCTTAGTTTAATAAATGAGTTGCTGGACATTTATTCAACTCATCTTAGTTTTAATTAATAAGTGTTTTTGTTGAACTTTATTTAATAAGTGTTGTTCTTAATTAATCTAGTTCCTAGGATTATTTATTGATGCATGAGTTAAGTTCATTTAATTATGCTTCTTTAATTAAACTAGTTGCTGGAATAATTATTGCATATATGTTTTAGTTCATTTATTTAAGTAAGTTTAATGTTTGTTATGATTAATAAGTGTTTTCCTTTGTTTAATAAACTCATTTTAATGTGTTTATTGCAGGTGACTTTTTAGCTTATAGTGGTTACAATTCAAGGCTGTTACACATTTAATTAAGTGGTTGTTCAAGTTCTTTTGAGTTACAATTAAAGGGGCTGTTATAAAGGGAGCTTAAAATCATTAAAGGAGTTTTTAAAGAGCATTTTATGCCCTTTAAAATTCAGCAGCAACTCTTCCACTTCCAGCCGTTTTTGGAGCTTTCAAGAGAAATTAATCAAGCGTTTGAATGTCATTAAGGAGCTGGTTAAGAGATGGTGTCTATTCAACTAGCCAAGAACAACTCAAGAGTCATTTTCTAAGCCATTAAAGACATTCAAATCAGCTGAATTAAAGTGATTTTATGGAAGGAGTTATTTGGTTCAAAGAATAAGAAAAGACAGAAGTTTTTATGGCACATTAAGTGGATGTTTTTGACCATTCGGTTACCTTGTTTTAGCATTATAAATAGATGTAATCAGCCATAGAGAGAAGAACTTTTTGCTGAATATAGATGAAATATTTGAATTGTGAGCTATCCAATTCTCTTTGTTCTTTCGGAATTGATTTGACTTATCAAGCATAGCTTGTGGCGTCCATCTTTTCTTTGTTGCTGAACTTATCACCTTTGGTGTGGCGTTCAATATACCTTTGGTTCCTATCATAGTTGATAGTGGGTCAAGGTTCCTTTCCTGTTTCCTTTAACCGAAAACACCTAAAGACCATTTTGAGATTCGGGTCAACAATTCGTTATTGTTGGTTCATTTTCGGTCTTAGACAATTAATTTGTTATTGTTTCCTCTTTATTTTGTTTATTACCTTTGTTTGAAGCCATTATCTCTATTTTGTTTCATTTTAAAACCGAAACGAATCCATCCTTACTCAATTCACGGTTGGGCAACACATACGACTCAAAACATCACGAGACGAGTTCGTATCAGCCTATTACGGCCTAAGCCCATGAAAAAGCTCATGGAGGCCTTTATAGTCTATCGCCCATGTTTCGCGGGTTGGGCTTACCACACGAGCGATCGCACGCTTGTGTGGTCTCAAATGTCGTATATTCGGCTTTTTAGCTTTTTGCCATTTTACGATTGTACTGGAGTGTTTACACACCTATTTACAAGAAGAGTTCAAATCTCCACGTACCCCAACCTAGATTTAATCAAGACCCAAAGTTAGTCCTTTAATCATTAGGGTAAAACACCTTCTTATTGACACTAAATCCAAAACACCATCCTTACCTTGCTTGAAAGAGGGTGACTTTACTCCACCAAGACCGCCAACCAAAAGTGGTCATGCACTTATCGATTATCTGTGATACGACCATGCCCCGGGCACACTTTTGGATCAGCTCCCTAAGCATTGTTTGCAAATCCATGCGAGCTGAATTAGTTCAATTTCATTTCGTTAAGCTCCGTTTAGCTCGTTTCCAGCTCACTCGAGCTCAAGTCAACACACTCAAGCTCAATTCAGCTCAATCTTAACCCAATGAGCTTATTTTTAGCTTTCTTTAGCTTGCATTTATTTTGCCGAAATAAACCATTTAATTTGTCATTAGTTAAATTAGTTGTTTATCTTAAGTTAGTTAATTTGTTAAAATCTGGACAAATAATTAATTAAGTGTTTTAATTATATCTAAATTAAATACTTAATTAATTATGATCTTTTAAATATGTCTAAAATTGTTAATATGTATGGCCAAATTTAATGTGCAAATTATTGAGTTCATATGCTGCTAATTTAATGTGTTTGAAATGCATTTAACTTGCTGATTTAATTTGCTGCAGGTTCATGAACGGATTGGTGCAATGTATGGGAGTGTGCATGCACAATTGAGGTTCAATGGATGGCATTTAAAGGAGCACATGCATTTGGGACGTTCATGCAAGAGGGAGTTGCTGAAACTTCATGTATTTGAAGATTCATGGATCATATTTATGGGGGAAAATACATGGGACGTTTCATGCATGATTCATGCATTTTCAAGATGACCATTCAAGTATTTTAGGCACATTAATGCCTCATTCAGCCAAGGGAGATGTAGGATCATTAAAGAGCTGCACATTCATGGAATTATGGAGATTCTTCAAGGCTAAGGATGCATGAATGCATCAAGTGAAGCATCATGATGGTTCGGCCAATTCATGTACCATCTTCAAGCATGAACTGGATTTTAATGCTATTTGTGTGAACATGTTAAATACCTGTGTGAACAGAATTTAAGTTAGTGTGAACAACATAGATGCCGAATATCAATAGGCATTTTAGGCTTATAAATAGCTTACTTGTTTATTGTAAAAGGTTACAGAATTTGATCAATTAAACTTAATAGAACTTTTGTTCTTGTGAGGTTACCTCCTCTCTTCTTTCGTTCGAGTCTCGAAGCGACTTATCTAGCTTGCTAGTGGTGTCAATCTGAACTCCATTGAACTTATCACCGAACCGGTGTGGCGTTCAACCATCTTCCTATACCTTTGGTTCTTACCTCCATATAGGTAACGGGTCAAGGTCCGTTTCTATCCTTCATCAAAATTCACCTTAAGCAATATAAGACTCGGGGCAATACTTTTTAGTATTGAATCATTCTTAAAGTTTGAGTTCTTTATCCATTTCCATTTATTTATCATCTTTGTAACTTAATTCTTTGTTAAACCGAACCTATCTTTCATCAAACCAAAACCCATCCTTTGAACCCATTTTGCCTACCTTCCGCTTATAAAACATTCAAACTCCATCTATCTACAAATTTGAACGAGCTTCTCGTCGACGATCGGGCATCTTAAGTGAACCCGACTCAATTAATCGGGCCGGATCACATCATTTTGTATCAGAGCTTGCAAAATGAGGAGCGCCGACGTTCGTAGCTATCTCGAAAGATAGGTTTGTAAAAAAAAAGTTTCAAAAAAAAATCAAAAAAATCTCGAGTTGTAATTTTATTTTATTTTCTCTTTTCTTTATTGTATTTACCTTACTATTGTATTGGAGTATCAAAAAAAATCAAAATTCAAAAAAAAAAGAGAAGTGAGCAAAAAAAGAAAAAAAAAGTAAAAAAAAGAACAAAAAAAAAGTGAAAAGTCTTGTGAGTTTTATTTTCATCTCTTATTACTCCGATCATCAAGTTTCCCTTCCTACCATTATTTACCCATCCCAACGCCACACTTTAAACCAAATTTCTTCTTTATTCAGCCTACCCTACACCCGACATTATCCCTTGTAACCAATTTGAAACCGACCCTCAAGCAGCAAATTAAGTCTACCGAGACAAATCACGAAATTGTGAGAAGAGGTTGAATGGAAAAAGGCACGAGTGAAATTACATCAAAGAAAAAGCCAAAATTTGAATGTAAACACGAGTGCGAGTGAAAATCATTATTTCCTTTTCGAGCGAATTTGTGAGGTTTGTGGTAAGGTATTTATTTTCTTTATTATTTTTTGTCTAACATCTTCTTGTCATTACTTAATCATGTCTCGAGAAACATTTCCCGAATCAGAATTCCAATATTTGATGCAAGAGATGCGTAGAATGGTGAAATCAAAATTTGATAAATTGCATGATCGATTGGATTGAGTGGAGGAAAGAGCCCGATGGAAGCCAAACTCACCGGGTCAAGAGACAAAGACAAGATCATCACGAAAGCACACATCCCATGATTATTCGAGAAGAGATTCATACCATGATTCCTATTCAATGAGGAACTCAAGACGAAGCAAAGCAAGTTTTGAGTTTGAAGCTTTTCAAGGTGACGAACGAGAAATCACAAGTAGTCATTCGTATGCACCAAGGTATTCGTCCGCCAAGAATCAATCTCGAAGAGGTGATCATTTTTTGTATGAAAGTCGTTCCAATTTTACCCAACGAGAGTCATTTCGTGCTGATTCATTTGTAACATCTCCATCCTATAATGAAAGAGCGAGGCAAAAAGAAAAAGAAATAAGAAGAAAGGAAAGACAAGAGATGTTGATGAGAGAAAATGAGCATATATGGAATGAAATCGAGAGACGAAAAAAGAAATGAAAGAAAAGGAACAAGAAATTGAAAAAGAGAGTGAGATTGAAGAAAGAAACGAGAGTGTAAAAGAAACGAGTGTCATGGAAAAAGAAATTGAGATTGAAAAAGGATGTGAAAAAGAGAAAGAAATCGAAAAAGAAATTGAGATTGAACAAAAGTGTGAGGAAAAAGAGGAAATTGAAAAAGAAAGAAAAAACAATGAGTTAGAAAAACAAACGAGAGAAAAGGAGGCAAAAGAGTAAGAAAAAGTGAGGAATCTGTTTACTAAGCCACATGAGAATTTGTCTTGTTTTGTTTTCTCTTTTCAGGTCTCCCGAAGGCCAAGTGACGATAATTTTCAACTCCAATACCTCTCGAAGGAGAGAAGGTTCATTTTGGCTGAAAAAGGTAATGTTCTCAACGATCCTAGTTCGCCTATGCCAAAAGGTAAGCAAGGTATGAATGTTGAAAATTTTAAAGCACTTCTGCCTTACTCGATTGTTGATGGACACACTGTTGATGATTTGGCCTTTAGAAAGAATCTGAACTTTGACGTGGCTATTTGTCATTCTTTGATTGATGATGATCCATTTGTTTTGTCTAATGATAAGAAGATTCTTGCTTTTGAAAAATATCATTTTGATGGTATTGGTTGTTTATCTTTAACTTGCAATGGAATGCATGTTTTGGATGCGCAAGATGAAAGTCCATATAAAATGTTCATTCTCACTGATCATGTTGAAAAGGAATGGAAATGTATTGATGAATACGCCATTGGCAAGATTTTTGATGAAGAGCGAATAAATCAGCACCAACAAAATCTGAAATTGTGTGATCAAAAGTTGACATATCATCTGCTTGGTTGTGTTGATCATGTGGATTATCTAATTTTTGGTGTGAAATTTCCATGTTTTTGTAAATATTTTCGAATGAAATTTAAAGGGTTTGCTTGTTTGAATTTGAGTATGTTAACACCCTCGTTGTTTAATTTGTGTAAATTGTTGGAGATAAAAGGACTCTTTTTGCCATTTGGATCGAGTAGTCAAAATCATGTCTTTAATCCTGGAGTTTGCTATTATGAATCATCCATGAAAGAAAGCAAGCATCGTAAAATTTGTTTGAATGAATGTGTAAACAATCTTTGTTTGTATGATACTTTGTCTTTAAGTTTGAAAATGAGCCATGTGAATCTTGTTGGTTTGTTAAGTCAAAATCAAAATTTTATTTTCGGAGGATGTTCTCAACTGTGGACTAAAAGATCCGAACATGTTTTGAATGATAATGATTTTGAGTTGCTTAGTGCTCTTTCTATGAAGTCGGTCATGAAATTGCCAAATCAAATTGAAATGGCAAGAGAAAATTTTGTCTTTGACCCCGGTGAACACCATTCTATATCATTGCCTAAGGTAATCGAACCATGGAAAGTTGACTTCCAAAACCATAGCTATCAAATGCCTTGTGATTTATGTTTGTTTCCATCGAAGAAAAAGGTAAGAACGATTTCTATTTTCGACCCCGATATTGGATTATTTGTTCAAACTGTGAATCAAATCTCAAAAAGTTCCTTTGTGTTTAATCTTCATCGTGTCACTAATTCGTTTTATTCTTTTAAAGGTGACAATGTGAAGTGGTACCCTCCTAAAGAGGGAGGGCATGCGAATGAGCTTCTTTTGATCCGAGTTAATTGTGGCTTTCAGAATCTTCAACGATTTTTCGCGAGTAAATGGCCCAATTTGGGGACAAATCGCTTTAAAGAGGGAGGGGATGATACGACCATGCCCCGGGCACACTTTTGGATCAGCTCCCTAAGCATTGTTTGCAAATCCATGCAAGCTGAATTAGTTCAATTTCATTTCGTTAAGCTCCGTTTAGCTCGTTTCCAGCTCACTCGAGCTCAAGTCAACTCACTCAAGCTCAATTCAGCTCAATCTTAACCCAATGAGCTTATTTTTAGCTTTCTTTAGCTTGCATTTATTTTGCTGAAATAAACCATTTAATTTGTCATTAGTTAAATTAGTTGTTTATCTTAAGTTAGTTAATTTGTTAAAATTTGGACAAATAATTAATTAAGTGTTTTAATTATATCTAAATTAAATACTTAATTAATTATGATCTTTTAAATATGTCTAAAATTGTTAATATGTATGGCCAAATTTAATGTGCAAATTATTGAGTTCATATGCTGCTAATTTAATGTGTTTGAAATGCATTTAACTTGCTGATTTAATTTGCTGCAGGTTCATGAACGGATTGGTGCAATGTATGGGAGTGTGCATGCACAATTGAGGTTCAATGAATGGCATTTAAAGGAGCACATGCATTTGGGACGTTCATGCAAGAGGGAGTTGCTAAAAGTTCATGTATTTGAAGATTCATGGATCATATTTATGGGGGAAAATACATGGGACGTTTCATGCATGATTCATGCATTTTCAAGATGACCATTCAAGTATTTTAGGCACATTAATGCCTCATTCAGCCAAGGGAGATGTAGGATCATTAAAGAGCTGCACATTCATGGAATTATGGAGATTCTTCAAGGCTAAGGATGCATGAATGCATCAAGTGAAGCATCATGATGGTTCGGCCAATTCATGTACCATCTTCAAGCATGAACTGGATTTTAATGCTATTTGTGTGAACATGTTAAATACCTGTGTGAACAGAATTTAAGTTAGTGTGAACAACATAGATGCCGAATATCAATAGGCATTTTAGGCTTATAAATAGCTTACTTGTTTATTGTAAAAGGTTACAGAATTTGATCAATTAAACTTAATAGAACTTTTGTTCTTGTGAGGTTACCTCCTCTCTTCTTTCGTTCGAGTCTCGAAGCGACTTATCTAGCTTGCTAGTGGTGTCAATCTGAACTCCATTGAACTTATCACCGAATCGGTGTGGCGTTCAACCATCTTCCTATACCTTTGGTTCTTACCTCCATATAGGTAACGGGTCAAGCTCCGTTTCTATCCTTCATCAAAATTCACCTTAAGCAATATAAGACTCGGGGCAATACTTTTTAGTATTGAATCATTCTTAAAGTTTGAGTTCTTTATCCATTTCCATTTATTTATCATCTTTGTAACTTAATTCTTTGTTAAACCGAACCTATCTTTCATCAAACCAAAACCCATCCTTTGAACCCATTTTGCCTACCTTCCGCTTATAAAACATTCAAACTCCATCTATCTACAAATTTGAACGAGCTTCTCGTCGACGATCGGGCATCTTAAGTGAACCCGACTCAATTAATCGGGCCGGATCACATCAATCTGCACCACAAACAATGATCTCAAACTAAGTTAGGCCATATAAGTGGCCTCAAATCGCGAATGATATCCTAAAGGAACATAGTCAGCATACGGCCTAAACCCCAAAAGTGAGGTAGCATATTACCTTGTTTGAACGTTGAGGACAAGGGTTGCGACTACTTCAAACCACATACAACCCACCACTCCTCAATGGAAACCCTAAAATTGCAACGAGTAACAGCTTGATACGAGTCACAAAGGCCCAACTCAAGCTCAAGAACGTGATGGGCTCAAATTACCACAAGGCCCAATAACGAGGTCAAAGGCAAGGCAAATGCGTATGAAACTAAATGGAACCATTCAACACTTCATTAGCAAAGCCTTAGACGTGAATAAAAAGGAAAAAGAAAATCAAGATTCACTTTCTTATTTTCAAGAAAATCAAGAAACCGAATCTTGGTCCAATTTTGCTATTTTGAGCGATTTCAAGAATCAAGAAAATCAAGATTTCAAATCTTGGAAATCTTGGTCCAAGAAATCGAATCTTGCAGTTAAGGCCCATTGGATCTCAGTTACGAGCATCAACGAACCAATTTTAGGAGAGAACAGATTACAAGCCCAAGTTATTGAAGATACGGCACTTAGTTGAAAATCAGGCCAAATTGTCAAAGTGGCCCAATTTGTAAAATTTTAATTCTTTAAATACTTAGTTTTAATTTTTACGCTTTATGATTTAATTCCTATGTAAAAATTCAGCCCAAGCAGCTCATTAAAAAGCCTTGTGATATGGCCATGCCTCATGTCCTACCTAGCTCGAACAAGGAGTCGTTGGAGTTGCCCCAAGGTCCCATCACCCGATCACGAGCTAAACAATTCAAGGAGGCTGTTTCGGCTTTAGTTGACAAAGTTTGGGGCGAGATCTTGGTTGGTCACATCGAGGAAGCTTGGACCAACTCGAAAAGCAATCTGTGCACGAGCTGAATTAACTTCCATTTCAGCTCAATGAGCTCGAATTAGCTCAACTTCAGCTCAAACATTTTCAATTCAGCTTAATATCAACTAGACATTAATTTAATAGCTGAATATTTATTTAAGTCGATTTAATTAGTTTATTACAGCTTATTAATATGTTTGTTGCATGTTTTTAATATGTCAAGTTTTATTACATGATTTTAAGTTGCTATAAAGCTGCCGAATTTAATGAGCTGATTTTAGTGATATAGTTGACCGAATTAATGTTTCATGGTTTTAATATTAATTTTGTTCAGCTAAATATCATATTAATTTTAGTTCTTCTTATTTATATAGGTTGGCCGAATGTGTGGGATCATTTAACAAGGTTAGCCGAATTTGAAGATTCATTTTAGCAAGGTGCATGCATGTTAGATACATTGCACCTGGAGATACATGCATCAAATTGGTGAGCTGAATTCAACATTCCTAGGTGACTATTCGGCCAAGGGAGCTAATGTTTCCAACTCCAAAGCTGCCCATTAATTCCTTTCACATTTGCTGGATGCATCTTGGCTTTTCGGTTCCATGTGTTCACACTCCATGACTCTTCAACGTTGAGCTTTCACACTTGAATTGGCTGCTCATTATCCTCTTAATTGCTGGTCACTTTTCAGCCAAAAGTTGCAACATAAATGAGCTAATTTATGCCCATTGGCCGAACCTAGCTATCCATGCATCATCCAAGTTTTTCTAAGTCCAATGCTTCATCTAGAAGGTGTCTAATGGAGCTCCATGTTCAGCCGAATCTAGCTAGTTCATTTAAGTGATTCATTTGCTTAATTTTTAAGGAATGTAAGTGACCATTCGGCTAGCTTAGGTGTTGCTTATAAATAGCTGAAATTTTACTTTGTAAAGGACTTTTTGACATTTTAAGTAACGAATTGCTGCAAAATTTGTGAGGCATTTTCTCTCAAATTTCGTTCGAGACCCGTAAGACTTATCTAGCTTCTAGTGGCATCTTTTCGAGTCTTTCTTTTGAACTTATCACTCCCTAAACCCGAGTGTGGCGTTCACCTTTGATACCTTTGGTTCATACTTTACTAAGTATTGGGTCAAGGTCCTTATCGACCATTTCCAACTCAATTTGGTCCTATAAGTTTCGGGTCAACACTCTTCTTTAGTGTTGGTTCACTCTTGACCTTTTTGAACCATTACCAATTCGTACCAAATACCATATCATTTCGTACCAACTTCCATACCATTTCGTACCAATTCCCAAATACCAAAACGTACCAAAACCAAAGACCATTTCTTAATTAAACCTAAACTGAACTCGATCATTCTATTCATACCATTTCGACTTAAACCAAATCCACATCCAACTTTGCACGAACTTACTTTACTTCTTTGAATACAAATATATTCTATCTTCTTCTTGTCTAATATACTTCTTCGTTTACGATCGGGAACTAAACGACTCGGGCTCAACTACTAAACCGAGATCGTATCATACATGCATCAAATTGGTGAGCTGAATTCAACATTCCTAGGTGACTATTCGGCCAAGGGAGCTAATGTTTCCAACTCTAAAGCTGCCCATTAATTCCTTTCACATTTGCTGGATGCATCTTGGCTTTTCGGTTCCATGTGTTCACACTCCATGACTCTTCAACGTTGAGCTTTCACACTTGAATTGGCTGCTCATTATCCTCTTAATTGCTGGTCACTTTTCAGCCAAAAGTTGCAACATAAATGAGCTAATTTATGCCCATTCGAGCTGATATCGAGGAGGATCGAGAGGCAACCATGGCTAGGTTCCTTGCAGGTTTAAACCGTGACATTACAAACATAGTTGAACTACAACACTATGTTGAAGTGATGGACATGGTTCA
Organism: Gossypium hirsutum; assembly: GCF_007990345.1. Lineage (NCBI taxonomy): Eukaryota > Viridiplantae > Streptophyta > Magnoliopsida > Malvales > Malvaceae > Gossypium > Gossypium hirsutum. The sequence goes on along the minus strand of NC_053441.1, from coordinate 44,192,675 downwards.
CATGGCGATTAAGGTTGAAAAGCAACTTAAGCGAAAAGGAGTTAGTAGACCCTATGCCAATTCTTCAACCAACAAATGGAATCAAGGAGTCAACAAACCCTCTGTTAGAACAAAAGAGCCGACTGTAGCAGTTAAATCAAATCAACCCATTGGAGAGACAAGTCGAAATAAAAATGAGCAAGCGCCAAATCGCACGAGAGACATAAGATGTTTCAAGTGTCAAGGCCGAGGGCACATAGCTAGTCAATGTCCCAATCGACGAATTATGGTGATAAGAGCTGATGGAGAAGTTGTGTCGGAGGAAGAGGATGAAAATGAACCTGAAATGCCATCTGATGATGAAGATTTAGAGTTACCCGTTGAAGGAGAAATTCTTGTGGTGAAGCGTAGCCTCAGTATTCAAAGTGTTGAAACTGATCAACAAAGGGAGAATATTTTTCACACTCGATGCCACATTCAAGGCAAGGTATGTAGTATGATCATTGATGGTGGTAGTTGTACTAATGTAGCTAGTATTATGTTGGTGGAAAAGCTAGGTTTGGCTACAACTAAACATCCAACTCCATACAAGTTGCAATGGCTAAATGATGGAGGTGAGCTGAAAGTAACAAAACAAGCTGTGGTGGCATTTTCTATTGGAAAGTACCAAGATGAAGTGGTCTGCGATGTAGTTCCTATGCATGCGGGACATCTACTTTTGGGACGTCCATGGCAGTTTGATAGGCGCGTGATCTATGATGGTTATACAAATCGCTATACATTCAAGCATTGAGGCAAGAATGTAACTTTAGTGCCATTGACTCCAAAGCAAGTGTACCAAGATCAATTGAAGTTGAAGGAAAAGATTGAAAAAGAGAGAGACAAGAAAAATGAAAAAAGAAAGAAAAAATTGAGGGAGTGGAGGTAAAAGTACGAGAGGAACAAGAAAGTCAAAAAGAAATTGAGAGTGGTAAAATGAGCGTATTTGCGAGAGAAAAAGAGATAAGAAAATCATTGTTGTTGCATCAACCCGTACTTGTACTTATGTACAAGGAATGCTTATTTGATGCTAACGAACTTGATAATTCTTTACCTTTGTCGATTGTTTCTTTACTTCAGGAATTCAAAGAAGTTTTCCCGGAAGATGTGCCAAGTGGATTGCCTCCTTTTCGAGGTATTGAACACCAAATAGACTTTATTCCCGGAGCTACAATTCCAAATCGACCAGCTTATCGAAGCAACCCAGAGGAAACTAAAGAGTTGCAACGACAAGTGGCGGAATTAATGGAAAAAGGCTATATACGGGAGAGTTTAAGTCCATGTGCGGTTCCCGTTCTGTTGGTACCTAAAAAAGATGGTTCATGGAGGATGTGCGTAGATTGCCGAGCTATCAACAAAATTACCGTCAAATACCGACATCCCATTCCTAGACTTGATGATATGTTAGACGAGCTTAGTGGAGCAAAATTGTTCTCTAAGATTGATCTGAAAAGCGGGTGTCATCAAATTCGTATGCGGGAGGGGGACGAGTGGAAGACTGCGTTTAAGACTAAATACGGTTTGTATGAGTGGTTAGTGATGCCTTTTGGCCTCACCAATGCACCGAGTACTTTCATGAGGTTGATGAACCACGTTTTGAGGTCATTCATTGGTCGTTTTTGCGTAGTTTATTTTGATGATATTTTAATTTACAGCAAATCATTAACTGAACATCTTGAACATTTGCATGCTATTTTGAAGGTTTTACGAAAGGAAGTATTGTATGCAAACCTTAAGAAATGTAACTTTTGTACTGACAAAGTTGTTTTTCTAGGTTTTGTTGTAAGTGCGAATGGATTAGAGGTGGACCAAGAGAAGATTAAAGCAATACAAGAATGGCCACGACCGAATAACATCAGCCAAGTTAGAAGCTTTCATGGCCTTGCAAGCTTCTATAGGAGGTTTGTACCGAATTTTAGCACTCTTGCTGCCCCATTAACCGGTATTATCAAAAAAAATTCACCTTTTATTTGGTCTGATGAACAAGAATCTGCTTTTGTTAAAATCAAAGATTGCTTGACTAAAGCTCCACTTTTATGTTTGCCGAATTTTAACAAAATTTTCGAGGTAGAATGTGATCCGAATGGAAATCAATCAAGACGACCTATATGATCCGAATGAAGCCGAAAGTGATCAAGGATCAAACATAAGTGAAGGACGAAGAGGTCAAAGGAATCGAGGTAATCGGAATCAAAGACGCATGGATGACGACTTAAGAAACATTAAACTATCCATTCCATCCTTTCAAGGAAAATCTGATCCGGAAGCCTACTTGGAATGGGAGAAGAAGATCGAATTGGTTTTTGATTGTCATAATTATTCTGAGATCAAAAAGGTGAAGTTGGCGGCCATAGAATTCTCTGATTACGCTATGATATGGTGGGATCAACTCACTACGAGCCAAAGAAGGAATGGGGAACGGCCAATATCCACTTGGGCCAAGATGAAGGCCGTGATGAGACGTCGTTTCATTCCCTCTTACTACCATCGGGAACTCTATCAAAAGCTTCAAAATCTCACTCAAGGTTCAAAGAGTGTTGAGGATTATTTCAAAGAGATGGAGATCGCAATGATCCGAGCCGATGTCCAAGAAGATCGTGAAGCAACGATGGCGCGATTCCTTGCTGGTCTCAACCGAGATATCGCTAACATTGTGGAACTCTAACATTAAGTTGAGATAGTGGACATGGTACACATGGCCATTAAGGAGGAGAAGCAACTCAAGCGAAAGAGTACCACTCGAAGTTTTCCTACTCCAAGCACAACTAGATGGGGGCAAAGTTCGAGTAAAACTAATCCACCAAGCCGTGCTAAAGAGCCAATGTTGCCTACCAAAGCAAACAAACCTATGGGCGATACGAGCAAAGGTAAGGCAACCGAATTATTTGCTAACCGTTCAAGAGTGATACGAACTCGTTTCGTGATTGATTCGAGTCGTTAGTGATGCCCGATCGTGAATTGAGTAGAATAGAATCGTTTCGGTTTAAAGGAAACAAAATAGAAATAATGGCTTCGAACAAAGGTAATAAACAAAATAGATAGGAAACAATAACAAATTAATTGGATAAGACCGAGAATGAACCAACAAATAAGGGAATTGTTGACTCGAATCTCAAAATGGTGCTTAGGTGTTTAACGGTTTAAAGAAACAGCAAGAAAACTTGACCCACTATCAACTATGATAGGAACCAAAGGTATATTGAACGCCACACCAAAGGTGATAAGTTCGGTAAACAAAGAAAAGATGGACGCCACAAGCTATGCTTGATAAGTCAAATCAATTCCGTAAGAACAAAAAGAATTGGATAGCTCACAATTCAAATATAACATCTATATTCAGCAAAAGTTTTTTTTCTCTCTATGGCTGATTACATCTATTTATAATGCTAGAACAAGGTAACCGAATGGTCAAAAACATCCACTTAATGTGCCATTAAAAACTGATGTCTTTTCTTATTCTTTGAACCAAATAACTCCTTCCATAAAAACACTTTAATTCAGCTGATTTGAATGTCTTTAATGGCTTAGAAAATGACTCTTGAGTTGTCCTTGGCTAGTTGAATAGACACCATCTCTTAACCAGCTCCTTAATGACATTCAAAGGCTTGATTAATTTCTCTTGAAAGCTCCAAAAACGGCTAGAAGTGGAAGAGTTGCTGCTGAATTTTGAAGGGCATAAAATGCTCTTTAAAAACTCCTTTAATGATTTTTAAGCTCCCTTTATAACAGACCTTTTTAATTGTAACTCAAAAGAACTTGAACAGCCACTTAATTAAATGTGTAACAACCTTGAATTTAACCACTATAAGCTAAAAAGTCACCTGCAATAAACAAATTAAAATGAATTTATTAAGCAAATGAAAACACTTATTAATCATAACAAACATTCAACTTACTTAAATAAATGAACTGAAACATATATGCAATAATTATTCCAGGAACTGGTTTAATTAAAGAAGCATAATTTAAAAAAACTTAATTTATGCATCAATAAATAATCCTAGGAACTAGATTAATTAAGAACAACACTTATTAAATAAAGTTCAACAAAAACACTTATTAATTAAAACTAAGATGAGTTGAATAAATGTCCAGCAACTCATTTATTAAACTAAGATGCTTAAATGCATGGTTTTGAAATGCAAATTTAACTAACATGAAAGTTACATAATTAAACTAACTTGACTTAATTTAATGATGCAAACTTAACTAACATGAAAGTTACATAATGCATGACTTTATTAAATGCAGAACACATATTAATGATGTGCAAACTATGACATAATTAAAAACACAAACTAAAATAACTAAAAATTAATGAATCAAAGTCCTTATTTTCCAGCAGCCAAATTGACAAACTAAAATTAAAATTTTCATTTTGCACTTGGGCCCCTCGAGTTTGGACCAATCTCGGTAGCGTCGAGTTGTGTCGTAACATGATGCGACCGGGATCGCATCATACCCTCCCTCTTGAAAACGATTTGTCCTCAAATCGGGCCACTTGCTCGAGAAAAAATTTTCAAGATCATGACCCCCTTTGTTCATTATCTTGACAGAATTATTTTCAAAATTCTGAAAACCACAAATGGCTCGGCTAGAAAGAAGGTCATTTGCATGCCATCCCTCTTTAGGAGGGTACCACCTAACATCATCACCTACAAAACAATAAAACAAATTATTGACACAATGAAGGTTAAACACAAAAGAACTTTCCAGGATTTTAGTCACAACTTGAACAAATAAACTCAAAAGAACAACACATGAATCAATACCGGGATCAAAAATAGAAATTGGTTTTACCTTTTTCTTCGATGGAAACAAACCTGATTCACAAGGTATTTGAAGATTATAGTTTTGAAAATTAGAATTCCATGGTCCAAATCCCTTGAACAATGATATGGAACAGCATTCACCGGGATCAAAGACAAAGTTTTTGTTCACCATTTCAATTTGACCAGAAAAATTTGTGGCTAGTAACTTATGAAGAACTTGAAGCACATTAAAGTTAAAATCATGCAACACATTTTCTAATCCATTAAGCAACAATATACAACAACCTCCAGAATCAAAAATTTGATTTTGACTTGGCAAGCCAACGAAATTCACATGTTTGGTTTTCGAACTAAATAAAGATAAAACTTGAAGCAAATAGAAGGGGTCAACACATTGATTCAAAATACAATTTTGATACTCACCTTCGCTTGACGTCAACTTAGGAATACAGGCTCTGGGTTTAAAAACATGGTTTTGATCAGTCGTTCCGTAACGTAACAAAAACTTCACTTTCACCAAGACATCACACATGCCAAATAAAGAAGATGTAGGGAAAAATAAATTCAAACAATCAAATCTCTCAAATCTCATGCAAATATACGAAGATTTCACACTAAGAGTTAAAAATTTTCATTACCATCATGATCAAACAGATTGAGAGTTTCACATGAAAACTCTTTATCAAACATGATTAGATTTTGTATTTGTGGATTTAATCGAACAACATCAAAAGATTTTTCAACACAAAACTTATTGAGTGAACAACTCTTCATGCCTCCACTTAAAACGAATTTATCAACCACAAATAGCGAGTAACAATTAACCAAATCAAAATAAAGAGATCTTTTTAAAACTAAGTTATCAGAAATTTTATCAACAACTTTCAAACCTGTTTGCCATGATTCATTGACTAAAAACTCCTTACCTTACTTACCTTTAAGCGCTTGAACCTTACCTTTTTCGATCAAATGGAATCGTCTCTCATCAGGAAGGTAATAAAGTTGAAACTTGTCATTTGAATCTCTAGAAACCTGGAAAGAAGAAACAATATGAGGACAACTTGCACATTGGTTAGTAAAAACATTCCTCGCTTTTTCTTGTTGACTTTCATCTTTTCCACTCGTTTCTTTTTCAACTTCTCTTTCTTTTTCCACAATCTCTTTGTTTGTTGAAAACTCACTTTCACTCATCAATTCTCTTTCATTTTCAACAACACTTGTTTCTCGCACTCTTTCTTTTCTTTCTCCAATCTTTTTCTCTTTTTCAATTTTTGTTTCTTTTTCGGTTTCTTTTTCTCTCGTCACTCTTTTTCTTCTCTCAATTTTATTACAAAATGGAGATAATACAAAAGAATCAAAACAATAGACTTTTCGTTGGAAAGAAGTGGAAGAATCTTCATAAGAGTCACGATCAACTCTTCGTGAATAAACCTCCATGGATGAGTTCTTATATGAAACACATTCACTTCTTCGTAAGGATTTTTTCGTAGATGAATACTTTGTTGCATACGAAGAATGACTTGTGCTTTCTCGTTTGTTACCTTGATAGGCTTCAAACTTGTAGCTGGATTTATTTCGGCCTAAATTCCTTGAAGAATAGGAATCTGGATAAGGGTCTCTTTTCACATATTCGTCAAATGTTTGTCTCCTTGATGATCTCATTTTCGTCCTTTCATTTGGATAAATTTTCTCCCGTTGGGTTCTTGCTCGATGACTCCGTTCTTCAACACGATCTAATCGTTTCTTGATGGGTTTGAGTTTTCGATCAAATAGATGCTCCATTTCATGCGTAAAGGCTTGGAGTGTAAAATCTAGCACACTTCCTCCAACAATTCTTACAGGACGGAATCCAACTCCCTTGTCTAAATTTTTTTCCAGACTTCGTGACATTTTTTTAAGGACTCACAACAAAGAATCTCACTATCCACTCACAAAGAAATCTCACACACTTGGATTTTTTTTCTCTCGAATAAACTCACTACTCTCTTGCCTCTTTCCACTACTCCTCCTCTCAAGTTCTTAGGAATTATTTAAACTTAAAAAGCAATTGTTGTGGGTCGGCTTACAAACTTGATGTTTGGGCTTGGTAAGATTATTGTAGGACAAAGGAAGGTAGGTTTGAAACAAAGAAATGAAAAGGTTGGGTGTGGCGAAATAGTAGAAGGTAATAATGACTAAAATTTGGGCAGCAAACAAAAACTAAATTTCAAAACTAGCTCTCTTTTTTTTTTCAAATCTTTTTTTTTCACAATTTTTTTTTCAAAATTTTTTTTCACAACTTGATATCCAATCTTTTGAGTTTGAATGGAAACTAGTTTTTTTTTCGATTTTTTTTTTGAATTTTTTTTTCGAGTTTTTTCTCGAGAAACTACTATACTGTAATGCCGAAAACATCGATTCTTACTCCAAATTTGCTAGCTCTGATACCAATTTGATACGAACTCGTTTCGTGATTGATTCGAGTCGTTAGTGATGCCCGATCGTGAATTGAGTAGAATAGAATCGTTTCGGTTTAAAGGAAACAAAATAGAAATAATGGTTTCAAACAAAGGTAATAAACAAAATAGATAGGAGACAATAACAAATTAATTGGATAAGACCGAGAATGAACCAACAAATAAGGGAATTGTTGACCCAAATCTCAAAATGGTGCTTAGGTGTTTAACGGTTTAAAGAAACAGCAAGAAACCTTGACCCACTATCAACTATGATAGGAACCAAAGGTATATTGAACGCCACACCAAAGGTGATAAGTTTGGTAAACAAAGAAAAGATGGACGCCACAAGCTATGCTTGATAAGTCAAATCAATTCCGTAAGAACAAAAAGAATTGGATAGCTCACAATTCAAATATAACATCTATATTCAGTAAAAGTTTTTTTTTCCTCTATGGCTGATTACATCTATTTATAATGCTAGAACAAGGTAACCGAATGGTCAAAAACATCCACTTAATGTGCCATAAAAAACTGATGTCTTTTCTTATTCTTTGAACTAAATAACTCCTTCCATAAAAACACTTTAATTCAGCTAATTTGAATGTCTTTAATGGCTTAGAAAATGACTCTTGAGTTGTCATTGGCTAGTTGAATAGACACCATCTCTTAACCAGCTCCTTAATGACATTCAAAGGCTTGATTAATTTCTCTTGAAAGCTTCAAAAACGGCTAGAAGTGGAAGAGTTGCTGCTGAATTTTAAAGGGCATAAAATGCTCTTTAAAAACTCCTTTAATGATTTTTAAGCTCCCTTTATAACAGACCTTTTTAATTGTAACTCAAAAGAACTTGAACAGCCACTTAATTAAATGTGTAACAACCTTGAATTTAACCACTATAAGCTAAAAAGTCACCTGCAATAAACAAATTAAAATGAGTTTATTAAACAAATGAAAACACTTATTAATCATAACAAACATTCAATTTACTTAGATAAATGAACTGAAACATATATGCAATAATTATTCCAGGAACTGGTTTAATTAAAGAAGCATAATTTAAAAAAACTTAATTTATGCATCAATAAATAATCCTAGGAACTAGATCAATTAAGAACAACACTTATTAAATAAAGTTCAACAAAAACACTTATTAATTAAAACTAAGATGAGTTGAATAAATGTCCAGCAACTCATTTATTAAACTAAGATGCTTAAATGCATGGTTTTGAAATGCAAATTTAACTAACATGAAAGTTACATAATTAAACTAACTTGACTTAATTTAATGATGCAAACTTAACTAACATGAAACTTACATAATGCATGACTTTATTTAATGGAGAACACATATTAATGATGTGCAAACTATGACATAATTAAAAACACAAACTAAAATAACTAAAAATTAATGAATCAAAGTCCTTATTTTCCAGTAGCCAAATTGACAAACTAAAATTAAAAACTTTTGCACTTGGGCCCCTCGAGTTTGGACCAATCTCGGTAGCGTCGAATTGTGTCGTAACATAATGCGACTGGATCGCATCAAAGAGATATTAAGTGTTTTAAGTGCCTTGGAAGGGGCCATATTGCAAGTCAATGTCCCAACCGCAACGTCATGGTGGTTCGTGCAAATGGAGAAATCGAATCGGAGGAGGAAGAACTTGAAGACGAGCCCGAAATCATTTCTGACAACGATGAAGAAGTTGAACACGCTCTTGATGGAGAACTCCTCGTTTTTAAAAGAAGTCTAAGCATCCAAAGCATCGACGATGAACAACAATGAGAGAACATCTTCCATACTCGTTGTCAAGTACAAGGAAAGCTATGTAGTGTCATCATCGATGGAGGAAGTTGTACGAACGTAGCGAGCACTCTCATGGTGGAAAAATTAAATCTACCAACCACCAAGCATCCAACTCCGTACAAACTTCAATGGCTCAACGATGGAGGAGAGTTAAAGGTGACAAAGCAAGTTCTAGTCTCCTTTTCCATTGGAAAATATTCCGATGAAGTGCTATGCGATGTTGTTTCGATGCACGCGGGTCACTTGTTATTGGGCCGTCCATGGCAATTCGATCGTCGAGTCATGCACAATGGTTACTCAAATCGATATTCTTTCAAACATCTGGGAAGAAATGTAACCTTAGCCCCATTGACGCCAAAGCAAGTTTACGAGGATCAACTAAAGTTGAAAATTTTCGTAGATCAAATGAGAGAAAAAGAAAAGAGCGAAAATACAAAAGAAAAGAAAAATGAAAAAAAGAAAGAAAATTCAAAAAAAGAGAATGAAAAAAAAATGAGAAAAGCAAAAGATGAAAAAGAAAAAGTGATTGAAAAATTGAATGTCTTTGCAAAAGCAAGTGATGTTCGAAAAGCGTTTTTGGCAAGACAACCGATCCTTGTACTTATGTATAAGGAAAATTTGTTTAATACTAACGACTTATCCGGAGATCCCCCTTCTTCTATTTTGTCTCTTTTGCAGGATTTCAAAGATGTTTTTCCGGATGAAGTGCCAAGTGGTTTACCACCACTTCGTGGGATTAAGCATCAAATCGATTTTGTACCCGGAGCCGTTATTCCGAACCGACCAGCATACCGAACCAATCTGGAAGAGACCAAAGAACTTCAACGACAAGTCAATGAACTTATGGAAAAAGGCTACATTCGAGAAAGCCTTAGTCCCTGCGCCGTACCGGTATTGTTGGTGCCTAAGAAGGACGGAACTTGGCGCATGTGTGTCGATTGCCGCGCTGTAAATAAAATAACTATTAAGTATAGGCATCCCATACCGCGCTTGGATGACATGCTCGATGAGTTAAGTGGTGCAAAGTTATTCTCAAAAATTGATCTCAAAAGCGGATACCATCAGATTCGAATGCGCGAAGGTGACGAGTGGAAAACTGCTTTTAAAACGAAACATGGTTTGTATGAATGGTTGGTAATGCCATTCGGCTTAACCAACACCCCTAGCACTTTTATGAGACTTATGAACTATGTTTTACGAAATTTCATTGGTAAGTTTTGCGTTGTGTATTTCAATGATATCCTCATTTATAGCAAATCGATGGATGAGCTATTCATTTGCGAGCTATTTTGGAAGTTCTTAGAAAAGAGACTTTGTATGCTATTCTTAAAAAGTGTACATTTTGTTCTGACAAAGTTATCTTTTTAGGTTTCATGGTTAGCTCGGAGGCCTAGAAGTAGATAGCGAAAAGATTAAGGTGATTCAAGAATGGCCGAGACCGACGAGCATAAGCCAAGTGCGAAGCTTCCATGGCCTAGCAAGTTTCTATAGGTGATTTGTACCTAACTTTAGCACGTTGGCCGCACCGTTGACAAGCACTATCAAGAAGAACTCAACATTTCATTGGGGCGAAGAACAAGAAAATTCTTTTAATCTTATTAAAAATTGTCTTACTAAAGCTCCATTATTAGCATTGCCTGATTTTTCTAAGACATTTGAAATTGAGTGTGATGCCTCAGGTGTTGGAATAGGTGTCGTGTTAACTCAAGACGGGAGACCGATCGCTTACTTTAGTGAAAAGTTGAATGGTGCCGTGCTAAACTACCCCGTTTATGACAAGGAGATGTATGCACTTATTTGCGCTCTCGAGACTTGGCAACACTATTTGTGGCCGAAGGAGTTCGTGATCCATTCGGATCATGAAGCGTTAAAGCACATTAAAGGATAACACAAATTAAACAAACGCCATGCTAAGTGGGTAGAGTATTTGGAGTCATTTCCCTATGTCATTAAATATAAAAAGGGTAAGGAAAATATCGTAGCTGACGCTCTTTCAAGAAGGTATACCCTTTTGTCATATTTGGACTCTAAACTGCTTGGTTTTGCATTGTTAAAAGATTTATATCCCGCTGATGATGATTTTGGAGAAATGTTTGTTGCTTGTGAGAGTGTTTCTATTGATAAGTTTTATAGGAGTGACGGTTTCCTTTTTAGAGAAGGAAAATTATGTGTGCCGCGGAGTTCCGTACGAGACTTATTAGTACATGAGGCACATAGCGGAGGCCTCATGGGCCATTTCGGCGTTGGAAAAACCCTAGCAACCCTCCAAGAGCATTTTTATTGGCCGAAAATGAAAAGGGACGTTGAACGAGTGTGTGCACGATGTGTGACGTGCAAGAAGGCCAAATCCAAGATTAAGCCGCACGGGTTGTATATGCCGCTCCCTATACCCGACGCACCTTGGGAGGACATATCCATGGACTTTGTCCTTGGATTGCCTAGGACTAAAACGGGGAAGGACTCTATTTTTGTTGTTGTTGATCGTTTCTAAAAAATGTCTCATTTTATTTCTTGTTCAAAAACTGATGATGCCATTCACATTGCTAATCTTTTCTTTAAGGAAATTGTTCGTTTGCATGGCATCCCGAAGACGATTGTTTCTGATCGAGATGCAAAGTTTTTGAGCCATTTTTGGAGATCGCTTTGGGGAAAGCTCGGAACTAAGTTGCTATTTTCAACCACTTGCCACCCCCTAACAGATGGACAAACGGAAGTGGTCAACCGAGTGCTATCAACTTTGTTACGAGCCATCATACGAAAAAATCTCAAGACATGGGAAGAGTGTCTGATACAGGGTTGCGCGCAGACCAAGATCGAGTTGCCAAGTCACAAGAAACTCCAAAAATCAGATCTAAAATCAAACAAAGAACGAGATTAAATCTGGAAAATTAAAAATCTGGAATAAGAACCCTAAAAATCAACAAGATCTAATCAAGAAATGAAACACTTATGAAAGAGGTTTCTTGAAACCAAGAACACGAAATTGATTCCCAAGAATGAACTCCCACAAGCCGAATCTGTCAAAGAACACCAAATCAGCAAGCAAATTAGATCGACCAGAATTTCTTGAAACAAATTAGGGTTTATGCGTCAATGAGAAAGAAAGAAATTGAAGGCATAAAACGGCTATTGAGGCTGAGAAAGTGAGGGCGATCTGCTCAATTGACCACCACGAAAGTTTCCCCTAAGTTTCAACAACCAAATTCACCCAAGAAGAATAAGTGTGAATTCGGCAAGAACCCTAGAATTTGGGGATTTAGGGCTGATTGTCGAACTCCAGCAAAAAGTGAAATTGATCAATTCTTTAAGATAAACGAGGGCTGGAAACACAAATAAAATAGAAAACAGATTAGAATTGAGATTCGGCACAAGTAGAATTAAATAAAAGAAATTGAACAGCAAAAATTAAAGGATAAGTCCTAAAGATCCTTGAAATCCCGAAAGATTTCACAAATCTCTTCAAACGGCTCTAATCTCCCCTCCAAAGAATATCGATGGCAAGAAGAAGGTTGAAGATGGCTCCCACAATCAAAAGATTGTTAAAACAACTTCTAAAGAAAGCTCAAGAGAGAATTCTTGGGGAAAACCCCAAAGAAAATTCTGCACTCTAACAAACTGAAATTTAATGTATTGAATGATAATAAGATGTTTACAAAGGGTGGCTGGCCAATGCTTATATAGGCCTCCAACAAATCCTAATCTAATTAGAAAACTTAAAAATTTAAACTTAATTAAAAAAACAAAGGAAAATTTGGCCATGCATCCTATTAGGCTGTTTTGGGCCGAATTTAACATGTGATATTCCTAAAACTTAAAAATTAACTTAAACAACTAAAATGTTTATAAATTGGGCCCTTTGACATTTTGGCCTGATTTTCAACTAAATATGTATATTTCTTGATTGGGCTGGGAATTTGCTTATTGGGCCTCGCCTTTAAGAATTTGGGCTTGTGATCCATCTCCTACCGAAATTGGGTCGTTGACGCACGTAATGGAGATCCAACGCGCTTTGGCTGCAAGATTCGGTTTCTTCAACCAAGATTTCCAAGATTTGAAATCTTGATTTTCTTGATTCTTGAAATCACTCCGAACAGCAAAATTGGGCCAAGATTCGATTTCTTGATTTTCTTGAAAACAAGAAAGTGAATCTTGATTTTCTTGATTTGAGCCCATCACCTTCTTAAGCTTGGGTTGGGCCTTTGTGACTCGTATCATTCCCCCCTTCCTCAAAAAGATTCGTCCTCGAATCTAAAAAATCAAATGAACTTGTGATACGAGTCACAAAGGCCCAACCCAAGCTTAAGAAGGTGATGGGCTCAAATCAAGAAAATCAAGATTCACTTTCTTGTTTTCAAGAAAATCAAGAAATCGAATCTTGGCCCAATTTTGCTGTTCGGAGCGATTTCAAGAATCAAGAAAATCGAGATTTCATATCTTGGAAATCTTGGTCCAAGAAACCGAATCTTGCAGCCAAAGCGCGTTGGGTCTCCGTTACGAGCGTCAACGACCCAATTTCGGTAGGAGATGGACCACAAGCCCAAATTCTTAAAGGCGAGGCCCAATAAGCAAATTCCCAGCCCAATCAAGAAATCCATACATATTTAGTTGAAAATCAGGCCAAAATGTCAAAGGGCCCAACTTGTAAACATTTTAGTTGTTTAAGTTAATTTTTAAGTTTTAGGAATATCACATGTTAAATTCGGCCCAAAACAGCCCAATAGGATGCATGGCCGAATTTTCCTTTGTTTTTTTAATTAAGTTTAAATTTTTTAAGTTTTCTAATTAGATTAGGATTTGTTGGAGGCCTATATAAGCATTGGCCAGCCACCCTTTGTAAACATCTTATTATTATTTTTTCTATCAAATTTCAGATTTGTTGAGTGCAGAATTTTCTTTGGGGTTTTCTCCAAGAATTCTCTCTTGAGTTTTCTTTAGAAGTTGTTTTAACAATCTTTTGATTGTGGGAGCCATCTTCAACCTTCTTCTTGCCATCGATATTCTTTGGAGGGGAGATTAGAGCCGTGTGAAGAGATTTGTGAAATCTTTCAGGATTTCAAGGATCTTTAGGACTTATCTTTTATTCTTGCTGTTCAATTTCTTTTCTTTATTTCTTGCTGTTTCGTTTTATTTCTTTATTCCTACTTGTGTCGATTCTTTATCTCATTTGTTTGCTGTTCTTCTTTTGCTTTTCCAGCCATATTCAACTCAAAGAATCGAATTAAATCATCATTCATTGGCAGCAAAGAGTCTTCTCAAAAATCCCCAATTCCTAGGGTTTGGCCGATTGAATCTCTTTCAATTTGGGGATCAATTGATTGCTGGAAATTAGGCATTCTTGGCCGAATCAATCCCTTGGCAGATTCGCATCCTTTCCATACTTTCAATTCCGTTTGATTCGCTTATTCTATTTCTTTGTTTCTTGCTGCTCTTTTAATTGAATTTGGGGAATTTCAATTCAATTATGATTTGCTTTTAATCTTGTTCTTTGTTTTGATTTCAGATCTGATTCGTCTAGAGCTTTCATAGGAGTTTCTCGTGACTTGGCAACTCGATCTTGGTCCGTGCGCATTCCTCTATCATTTGGTATCAGATTTTGGGCGTTTGGGTGTTCTTGGTTGATTTCTAAATTGATCTCAATTTTTTAAAGCAAAAATAGCAGTTTTACCCAGAAAAATTGTTCAAAAAAATTTCATTTGAGTGGGCAAACGTTGTACGATTGATCTGAAATTTTACATACATGTTTTTGGCACTGTGATTGAATATAAAAATTTATTCCTGCAAAAAAATCAGTCAAAAAAGTCTAAAAATCAAAAAAGATGAAATTCAATAAAAATTTTTAAAAAGATTGAGCGGGTTGAATTTGGTGCCCAAAATTTCCAGATCAAAAATTCAATATTTAAGGACATTCCATATTTAATTTCGTGATTTTTAGAGAACGGGAACACCTCGAACGAAGTTGTCAAGTTACTCTGCAGTTTTTTGGGTTTTCTATTTTCAGCAATTTTTATTGATTCTTAGCTGTAGGTTTTCATTTGTTTGCTTTTATTCTTCCGTTACGTTATCTAACAACTTCTTGTTTCTTGTGTTAGTAGGATTTACACGTGTGCACAACTCCTTCCTCGGTGCAACACGAATCACTTGGTGTCTCGTCAGTTTTTGGCATCCTAGTGCAAATTAGGATTCTTTGGTAGTTTGGTTCACACTCTCTAATTGGTTGATATAAACTCTGATAAAGAACTCATAAGATTGAATTCGACCTCATTGAGAATTTGATTTTTCTTTTTGAGTGATTAATGGTGAGGTTTGCTAACTTTTATTTTTGAGTGTTGAGTGTTTATTTTTTACAGGTTTTGAAGATGTCTAAAGGTGATAATAATGATGCACTTATGAAAGTCCAACAACAGTTAGACGGACATACTGCTGCAATCACACAAATAAATGCTACACTTCAAGCATTGAATACTACTTTGAATGAGGTACGAGTGAATCAAAAACATCAATATCGAGATCCAATTAAGGAAGATAGGGATAACCAGCCCTATAGGTGCAGCCCTCAATGTGTCCCTAGAATGGATGATGATTTTCATGATCGTGGACAATCATCTTTGGCAAAACCAAAGAGCGAGCAGCAACGAGAACATCTCTTTCATACTCGCTGCCATGTACAAGGTAAGATTTGTAGAGTTATTATTGATGGTGAAAGTTGCTCGAACATAGCCAGCACGACGATGGTGGAAAAGCTTTGCTTAACCACTACCAAGCATCCACAACCTTATCAACTAAGAGGGCTTAGCAACGAAGGCCAATTTAGGGTCACTCAACAAGTGCGCATCGCCTTTTCTATCGGTAAGTATCAAGACGAAGTTGTGTGCGACGTAATGCCTATTCAAGCCTGCCATTTGTTGCTAGGAGAACCATGGCAACTGGATCGAAAAGTCACTCACGATGTGATGTGATCCGGCTCGGTTGATTGAGTCGATTCACTTGATTGCCCGATCGTCGACGAGAAGTTCGTTCGAAATTGTTTTAAGATGAAGATTGTTTTCAGTTTAAGCGGAAGACTTTTAAAAGGGTTCAAAAGATAGGCTAAATTCGGATATTTTGTAGGTTCGGTTTAATATGAAAAGAAATAAAGTTTATATTTAATAAATAGGATGGAGATGAATGATATGAGCTCGATTCGGATGATGTGACGAGTCGTATTATATTCCCGATCGAATTTAGGTAGTGTCGATTTAGTTCAAAATTCAATAAGATGAGTTATATTGGTTTTAAATGAATTAGGAAGCAAAACGGGGATAAATGGTTTCCAATGAAACAAGTACGAACCCTTATTAACAAATAAGGACCCGGGCTTAAAGGTTTCAAAGAAAAGGAAAGAAATGGTAGATAAAACCGAGACCCTCTATTTAGCAAAATAGGAACCTTCGGTATAGTTGGAACGCCACACCTTATGGTGATAAGTTCAAAACAAAGTCAGATTGACGCCACTCGTAAAGATAAGTCATTGAGCTTTGAAGAATAAAGAGAGTGAATTGCCTCACTAAAATTATATTTCATTCAGAGATTTGTCAAAAAGTCCTTTTACAAGAAAAATAGAAACTATTTATAGACTTTCAACTAGTAGCCGAATAGACAAGTTCAAGACTTAATTTCTAAGCAAACATTGAACTAAAATTCAGCTTAACTTCATGAATATGGGCAATGTAGATTCGGCTGAATTGTGACCAACTATGAAGCTTCCAGCTTAAGCAAATGGATCTTGGAGATGCATGTAGCAGCTACATTCAGCTAATGGGTTTAAATGAGCATTCAAGAGGCAACTCTTGCTGAAAAATTACCAATAATAAAGAGAGTACTTGAGCAGCCATATCAGGTGTGAATGGACGGTTTTGAAGAGCCTTAAGGTGTGAACACCTTGAACCGAATGGCCAAAAGATTTCCAGCAATGTGAAGGAAATAAATGGCAGCTTTGGATAATGAACAATCATCTCTTTTGGCCGAATGGACACATAGAAAACTTAAAAATCAGCACACCAATTTTAATGCATTCCATGCATGTATCGTTAAGTGCATGAACCCAATATGCATGCATCTTCACATCCATTGAATCTTCATGCATGAATCTGTCCCATTTCACCTTCAAATTCGGCTGCACCTAAAAACACACATAAACTTAATTAATTTCAAGCAAATTCAGCTGAACTAAATTATAGTATAATGTGAACGTCCTAAATAACATTGAGACAACTTAAATATTAACAAATCATAACACATAAATTCGGCTGGACAAATTTAAAACATGTAATAATTTAGACAAATTAAATGACATCTAGACACCTTTAATTCAGCCAAATCAAGACATATTAAACACTTAAATTAATTAAGACATATTTAAAAGCTGTAATGAAACTTATTTAAATGCTTATTTAAATGGTCTAAAATTCCAGCAGCAAATTAATTAGCTAGAACGAAATTCAGCTTCAAAGAAGTTGAATATGTTCAGCTCGTTTTTAAACTCCTTGCTATCATTTTCCTCAACCCGTTCCACCATTGCTAAAATAGCATCTTTGAATCGTTTAGCTCTAGCTCGCGTTATTGGACCAATGGGCAGCTTAATGGCTTCTTGTTCGTTCTCCATTTGATTCGTAGGCAAGCTCACATCAATGAAAAAAATGAACTTAAGTATTAAGAACGATTCAATACTATGTAAAGTATTGCCCCGGGACTTATATTGCTTAAGGTGGGTTTAATGGAAGTCGAAGATGGACCTTGACCCGTTACCTATAGAGAGGTAGGAACCAAAGGTATAAAAAGGTGGATGAACGCCACACCAGGATGGTGATAAGTTCAAAAGAGAACGATAGACGCCACTAGCACGCTAGATAAGTCAGATCGAAACTCGTACGAATTTAGAGAGGAGAAAACTCACTCTTTGAACAAAGTTCATTCAAATGATCAAAAGTCAAAAGTCCTTTTACAAGAAATTCAACAACTATTTATAGCCTTCCTACTAGTAGCCGAATGGACAAATTCAAGACTTAGTTTCTAAGTAAACAATGAACTAAAATTCAGCATGAATGCAAAATTATTAGCCCATGTAGATTCGGCTGAATGAGAGCTCCAATGGTCATCTTCTAGATGGGCAAATGCACCTTGAACATCTTGGATGTGCATGAATAGGCTAGGTTCGGTCAATGAACATAATGGGGTCATTCATGAAGCAACTATTGCTGAAAAATTACCAGCATTAATTGGCAATTTGAAGAGCCATTTAGAAGCGTGAACGGACGGTTTTGAAGGGCCATGAGGTGTGAACATGGTTGAACCGAACAGCCATAGTGTGAACAGCCTTTATACTTCCTTGAGAAGAGAATCGGCCAATTTTGAAAGGATGGAAAGCTTGGTCACTTTGGCCGAATAGTTGCCTTAAAAAACTCCAAAGATTAATCAGCTTTAATGCATTAAATCAGCTGTACATGCATCTTCAAATTCATTGAATCTCCATGCATGAATCTGCCCAATTCATCTTCAAATTCGGCTGCACCTAAAAACACACATGAACTTAATTAATTTCAAGCAAATTCAGCTGAACTAAATTAAAGTATAATGTGAACATCCTAAATAACATTGAGACAACTTAAATATTAACAAATCATAACACATAAATTCGGCTGGACAAATTTAAAACATGTAATAATTTAGACAAATTAAATGACATCTAGACACCTTTAATTCAGCCAAATCAAGACATATTAAACACTTGTAATAAATTAAGACATATTTAAAAGCTGTAATGAAACTTATTTACATGCTTATTTAAATGGTCTAAAACTCCAGCAAATAAAGTTAATTTAGCTAAAGAGCTAATAATGAGCTGAATTGAATTTAAACCAAGCTCAAACGAGCTGAATTAAGCTCATGTGAGCTAAAATAAAATTCGGTGAGCTGAACCAAGCTAAATGGAGCTTGAGGAGCTGAATTCAAGCTGAAATCAAGGGCATCCTTGACCAGGGTCATATCACGATGGTCGTACCAATAGGTATTCTTTCAAGCATCAAGGAAAGAAACTCACCTTAGTGCCGCTCACTCCGGAACAAGTCCATGAGGACCAAATCAAACTGAAAAATTCTGTTAAAACAAGTGAGGAAAAAGAAAAAGAGAATGAAAAAGAGCAAAAAGAGATTGAGAGTGAAAAATAAATTGAAGAAAGAAGAGAAAACGAATTAGAAAAAGAAACAAAAGAAAAAGACGTGGAAAGGGTAGTGAGGAATGTTTCCACTAACCAAGATATGAATTTTTCTTGTGTTGCTACTTTTCAGGTTCCCGAAAGATCGAAAGATAACTTTCAACTTCAATACCTCTCAAATGAAAGACGCTTTCATACGATCAACTTAGGCAAAGATTGATGTGATCCGGCCCAGGTTAATCGAGTCGTTTCACGTAGATGCCCGATCGTCGACGAGAAGCTCGTTCAAATTTGTAGATAGATGGAGTTTGAATGTTTTATAAGCGGAAGGTAGGCAAAATGGGTTCAAAGGATGGGTTTTGGTTTGATGAAAGATAGGTTCGGTTTAACAAAGAATTAAGTTACAAAGATGATAAATAAATGGAAATGGATAGAACTCAAACTTTAAGAATGATTCAATACTAAAAAGTATTGCCCCGAGTCTTATATTGCTTAAGGTGAATTTTGATGAAGGATAGAAGCGGACCTTGACCCGTTACCTATATGGAGGTAAGAACCAAAGGTATAGGAAGATGGTTGAACGCCACACCGATTCGGTGATAAGTTCAATGGAGATCGGATTGACACCACTAGCAAGCTAGATAAGTCGTTTCGAGACTCGAACGAAAGAAGAGAGGAGGTAACCTCACAAGAACAAAAGTTCTATTAAGTTTAATTGATCAAATTCTGTAACCTTTTACAAGAAACAAGTAAGCTATTTATAAGCCTAAAATAGCATTAAAATTCTGTTCACACAGGTATTTAACATGTTCACACAAATAGCATTAAAATTCAGTTCATGCTTGAAGCTGGTACATGAATTGGCCGAACCATCATGATGCTTCACTTGATGCATTCATGCATCCTTAGCCTTGAAGAATCTCCATAATTCCATGAATGTGCAGCTCTTTAATGATCCTACATCTCCCTTGGCTGAATGAGGCATTAATGTGCCTAAAATACTTGAATGGTCATCTTGAAAATGCATGAATCATGCATGAAACGTCCCATGTATTTTCCCCCATAAATATGATCCATGAATCTTCAAATACATGAACTTTCAGCAACTCCCTCTTGCATGAACGTCCCAAATGCATGTGCTCCTTTAAATGCCATCCATTGAACCTCAATTGTGCATGCACACTCCCATACATTGCACCAATCCTTTCATGAACCTGCAGCAAATTAAATCAGCAAGTTAAATGCATTTCAAACACATTAAATTAGCAGCATATGAACTCAATAATTTGCACATTAAATTTGGCCATACATATTAACAATTTCAGACATATTTAAAACATCATAATTAATTAAGTATTTAATTTAGATATAATTAAAACACTTAATTAATTATTTGTCCAGATTTTAACAAATTAACTAACTTAAGATAAACAACTAATTTAACTAATGACAAATTAAATGGTTTATTTCAGCAAAATAAATGCAAGCTAAAGAAAGCTAAAAATAAGCTCATTGGGTTCAGATTGAGCTGAATTGAGCTTGAATGAGTTGACTTGAGCTCGAGTGAGCTGGAAACGAGCTAAACGGAGCTTAACGAAATGAAATTGAACTAATTCAGCTCGCATGGATTTGCAAACAATGCTTAGGGAGCAGATCCAAAAGTGTGCCCGGGGCATGGTCGTATCATCCCCTCCCTCTTTAAAGTGATTTGTCCCCAAATCGGGCCATTTACTCGCGAAAAATCGTTGAAGATTCTGAAAGCCACAATTAACTCGGATCAAAAGAAGCTCATTCGCATGCCCTCCCTCTTTAGGAGGGTACCACTTCACATTGTCACCTTTAAAAGAATAAAACAAATTAGTGACATGATGAAGATTAAACACAAAGGAACTTTTTGAGATTTGATTCACAGTTTGAACAAATAATCCAATACCGGGGTCGAAAATAGAAATCGTTCTTACCTTTTTCTTCGATGGAAACAAACATAAATCACAAGGCATTTGATAGCTATGGTTTTGGAAGTCAACTTCCCATGGTTCGATTACCTTAGGCAATGATATAGAATGGTGTTCACCGGGGTCAAAGACAAAATTTTCTCTTGCCATTTCAATTTGATTTGGCAATTTCATGACCGACTTCATAGAAAGAGCACTAAGCAACTCAAAATCATTATCATTCAAAACATGTTCGGATCTTTTAGTCCACAGTTGAGAACATCCTCCGAAAACAAAATTTTGATTTTGACTTAACAAACCAACAAGATTCACATGGCTCATCTTCAAACTTAAAGACAAAGTATCATACAAACAAAGATTGTTTACACATTCATTCAAACAAAATTTACGATGCTTGCTTTCTTTCATGGATGATTCATAATAGCAAACTCCAGGATTAAAGACATGATTTTGACTACTCGATCCAAATGGCAAAAAGAGTCCTTTTATCTCCAACAATTTACACAAATTAAACAACGAGGGTGTTAACGTACTCAAATTCAAACAAGAAAACCCTTTAAATTTCATTCGAAAAGATCTACAAAAATATGGAAATTTCACACCAAAAATTAGATAATCCACATGATCAACACAACCAAGCAGATGATATGTCAACTTTTGATCACACAATTCCAGATTTTGTTGGTGCTGATTTATTCGCTCTTCATCAAAAATCTTGCCAATGGCGTATTCATCAATTCATTTCCATTCATTTTCAACATGATCAGTGAGAATGAACATTTTATATGGACTTTCATCTTGCGGATCCAAAACATGTATTCCATTGCAAGTTAAAGACAAACAACTAATATCATCAAGAAAATAATATTTTTCAAAAGCAAGAATCTTTTTATCATCAGACAAAACAAATAGGTCATCATCAATCAAAGAATGACAAGTAGCCACGTCAAAGTTCAGATTCTTTCTAAAGACCAAATCATCAACAAATGACCCATCAACAATCGAAAAAGGCAGAGGTGCTTTAAAAATTTCAAGACTCATACCTTGCTTACCTTTTGGCATAGGCGAACTAGGATCGTTGAGAACACTACCTTTTTCAGCCAAAGTGAACCTTCTATCCATGGAAAGGTATTGAAGTCGAAACTTGTCAATCGGTTCCTTGGAAACCTGGAAAGAAGAAAATTTACACGGCAAACTTGCAAATGGGTTAGTTAGAACATTCCTCACTTTTTCTCGATTGCTTTCTCCTTTTTCACTCTTCTCTTTTTCAAACTCTTTTCTAATCTCAACTTCTTTTTTTCTCTTTTCATTTCCTCTCTCATTTTCAATTTTATTTTTGACCTCACTCTCTTTTTGGATTTCTTTTTCTTTTTCAATCTTTTCTTCTTTTCTTTCGATTTCTCTTTCTCGCTTGCACTCTTGTTCAATCTCAATTTCTTTTTCGAATTCTTTCTCTTCCTTTTCTTTTTCTCTCACTTTTTTGATTTCTTGTTCCTTTTCTTTCATTTCTCTTTTCGTCTCTCGATTTCATTCCATATATGCTCATTTTCTCTCATCAACATTTCTTGTCTTTCTTTTCTTCTTATTTCTTTTTCTTTTTGCCTCGCTCCTTCATTATAGGATGGAGATGTTACAAATGAATCAGCACTAAATGACTCTCGTTGGGTATAATTGGATCGACTTTCATACAAAAAATGATCACCTCTTCGAGATTGATTCTTGGCAGATGATGATACGGGGTTGCGCGCGGACCAAGATCGAGTTGTCAAGTTACGGGAAACTCCTACGAAAGCTCTAAACGAACAGATCTGAAAATTAAAACAAAGAACAAGATTAAACTAATCAGATCTGAAATTAAATCCCCAAATTCAATTAAATGAGTAGCAAGGAACAAAGAACGAAGGAATAAATGTCTTCGGAGTTCAAGGAGATGAAATCGAACTCCAATAGTGAAACCCCACAAGCCGAATCTGCCCAAGAACAAACCGACAAGAAAACCCCCAAATTTCAGCAACTTGATTTCCCCAAAATCAGAATGTATTAATCGACAAGAACCCTAGGATTTAGGGATTTTGATTCGAAACTTTACTGTCCAAAAGTAGACCGATTAAATGGAAGCATCTTGGAGTTAAACAAAGCTGAATCACAAGCAAGAACAACAAAAAAAGATTAGATAATGAATCGGCACAAGTAGGAATAAAGAAACAAATCGAAACAGTAAGAAATAAAGAAAAGTCCTAAGAACCCTTGAATTCCTAAAAGAATTCACAAATTCCTTCAAACGGCTCTAATCTCCCCTCCAAAGAATATCGATGGCAAGAAGAAGGTTGAAGATGGCTCCCACAATCAAAAGATTGTTAAAACAACTTCTAAAGAAAACTCAAGAGAGAAATCTTGGAGAAAACCCCAAAGAAAATTCTGCACTCAACAAATCTGAAATTTGATAGAAAAAATAATAATAAGATGTTTACAAAGGGTGGCTGGCCAATGCTTATATAGGCCTCCAACAAATCCTAATCTAATTAGAAAACTTAAAAAATTTAAACTTAATTAAAAAAACAAAGGAAAATTCGGCCATGCATCCTATTGGGCTGTTTTGGGCCGAATTTAACATGTGATATTCCTAAAACTTAAAAATTAACTTAAACAACTAAAATGTTTACAAATTGGGCCCTTTGACATTTTGGCCTGATTTTCAACTAAATATGTATGGATTTCTTGATTGGGCTGGGAATTTGCTTATTGGGCCTCGCCTTTAAGAATTTGGGCTTGTGGTCCATCTCCTACCGAAATTGGGTCGTTGACGCTCGTAATGGAGATGCAACGCACTTTGGCTGCAAGATTCGGTTTCTTGGACCAAGATTTCCAAGATTTGAAATCTTGATTTTCTTGATTCTTGAAATTGCTCCGAACAGCAAAATTGGGCCAAGATTCGATTTCTTGATTTTCTTGAAAACAGGAAAGTGAATCTTGATTTTCTTGATTTGAGCCCATCACCTTCTTAAGCTTGGGTTGGGCCTTTGTGACTCGTATCATTCCCCCCTTCCTCAAAAAGATTCATCCTCGAATCTAAAAAATCAAATGAACTCGACTTTCCTCGATCGAACGGGACTAATGGCAATTGAGTCCACTGAAAAGAATAGCCATGAAATAGTAAATAGCAATGCAAACAAGCTTGTAGTCCAATTATAAGCATAATAGAATAGGTATAACGCATGTGAATGGACAAATTCAGATTACCATGCCTTAATCGACGGTCTATAGATTCACTCACACATGCATTATCAAAAACAAGAATCTTTTTATCAACCATCAAAATAGATTTATCATCAATAAATAAAATAGGACAGTCAAGCACGTTTCGATCTAAGTGTTCATCAACACGATCTTTGTCGCTATCCGAGGAGTACAAAAGTGTTTCAAAGGTTTCAAGCATCTACACTTGATAAGCAAAAGAATAAGGGTCGATTTTACCTTTTTCATTTAAAACAAACCTTCGTTCATCGGGGGCATAGTGTAGTCGAATCTCCGTTGTTGAGTTAACCTTTGTCAAATGGAACTCAAACTTCATGTACAACCACATAAACTGTTTAAGGCATGAATATAAATTGAAAACAAATTTGGAAAATTTCGTTACCTTATTCTCCAAAATAGATTTGGACAAATTCGAGGATTTTACACAAGGTAAATCAAGAGAATAACAAATCACGCTTCTTTTCGTAATGACTTTATCAACCACAATCGAAGAGTAACAATTAATCGGATCAAAATGAGGGGATCTTTTAAGAACTAAGTCACCAAAAGTTTTATCAATAATTTTCAAATCTGCACTGGACTCGGTTTCTAAAATTTCCTTACCTCGCTTACCTTCGGGATCATGTAGTGTGATTTCATCTTTGCCTAAGTTGATCGTATGAAAGCATCTTTCATTTGAGAGGTATTGAAGTTGAAAGTTATCTTTCGATCTTTCGGGAACCTGAAAAGTAGCAACACAAGAAAAATTCGTATCTTGGTTAGTGGAAACATTCCTTACTACCCTTTCCACGTCTTTTTCTTTTGTTTCTTTTTCTAATTCATTTTCTCTTCTTTCTTCAATTTCTTTTTCACTCTCAATCTCTTTTTGCTCTTTTTCATTCTCTTTTTCTTTTTCCTCACTTGTTTTAACAGAATTTTTCAGTTTGATTTGGTCCTCATGGACTTGTTCCGGAGTGAGCGGCACTAAGGTGAGTTTCTTTCCTTAATGCTTGAAAGAATACCTATTGGTATGACCATCGTGAGTGACTTTTCGATCCAGTTGCCATGGTTCTCCTAGCAACAAATGGCAGGCTTGAATAGGCATTACGTCGCACACAACTTCGTCTTGATACTTACCGATAGAAAAGGCGATGCGCACTTGTTGAGTGACCCTAAATTGGCCTTCGTTGCTAAGCCCTCTTAGTTGATAAGGTTGTGGATGCTTGGTAGTGGTTAAGCAAAGTTTTTCCACCATCGTCGTGCTGGCTACGTTCGAGCAACTTTCACCATCAATAATAACTCTACAAAGATTACCTTGTACATGGCAGCGAGTATGAAAGAGATGTTCTCGTTGCTGCTCACTCTTTGGTTTTGCCAAAGAAGGTTGCCCACGATCATGAAAATCATCATCCATTCTAGGGACACGTCGAGGGTCACGCCTATGGAGCTGGTTATCCCTATCTTCCTTGATTGGATCTCGATATTGAGGTTCTTGATTCAATCGTACCTCATTCAAAGTAGTATTCAAAGCTTGAAGTGTAGCAGCGTGTTCATCTAATTGTTGTTGGAGTTTTTGAAACATGTCATAGACATCATTATGGTCAATATCACCTTTAGACATTTTCCAAAAACCTGCAAAAATAAACACTCAACACTCAAAAGTAAAAGTTAGCAAACCTCACCGTTAATCACTCAAAAAGAAAATTCAAATTCTCAGTGAGGTAGAATTCAGTCTTGTGAGTCCTTTAGGAGAGTTTATATCAACCAATTAGAGAGTGGATGAACCGATCTACCAAAGAATCCTAATGTGCACTAGGATGCCAAAAACTGACGAGACACCAATTGATTCGTGTTGCACCGAGGAAGAATTGGGCACACGTTTAAATCCTACTAACGCAAGAAACAAGAAGGTGTTAGATAGCGTAAAGGAAGAATAAAGGCAAACAAATGAAAACCTACAGCTAAGAATCAATAAAAATTGCTGAAAATAGAAAACCCGAAAAACTGCGGAGTAACTTGACAACTTCGTTCGAGGTGTTCCCGATCTCTAAAAATCACGAAATTAAATCTGGAATGCCCTTAAATATTTAATTTTTGATCTGGAAATTTTGGGCACCAAATTCAACCCGCTGAATCTTTTTTTAAATTTTTATTGAATTTCGTATTTTTTTTATTTTTTGACTTTTTTGACTGATTTTTTTGCGGGAATAATTTTTTTATATTCAATCACAGTGCCAAAAACATGTATGTAAAATTTTAGATCAGCCGGACAACGTTTACCCACTCAAATGAATTTTTTTAACAATTTTTCTGGGTAAAACTGCTGTTTATGCTTTAAAAAATAGAGATCAGTTTAGAAATCAACCAAGAACACCCAAAACGCCCAAAATCTAATACCAAATGATATGGAATGCACGCGGACCAAGATCGAGTTGCCAAGTCACGGGAAACTCCTACGAAAGCTCTAAACGAACAGATCTGAAAATTAAAAACAAAGAATAAGATTAAACTAATTAGATCTGAAATTAAATCCCCAAATTCAATTAAATGAGCAGCAAGGAACAAAGAACGAATGAATAAATGTCTTTGGAGTTCAAGGAGATGAAATCGAACTCCAATAGTGAAACCCCACAAGCCGAATCTGCCCAAGAACAAACCGACAAGAAAAACCCCAAATTCCAGCAACTTGATTTCCCCAAAATCAGAATGTATTAATCGACAAGAACCCTAGGATTTAGGGATTTTGATTCGAAACTTTACTGCCCAAAAGTAGACCGATTAAATGGAAGCATCTTGGAGTTAAACAAAGCTGAATCACAAGCAAGAACAGCAAAAAAAAGATTAGATAATGAATCGGCACAAGTAGGAATAAAGAAACAAATCGAAACAGCAAGAAATAAAGAAAAGTCCTAAGAACCCTTGAATTCCTGAAAGAATTCACAAATTCCTTCAAACGGCTCTAATCTCCCCTCCAAAGAATATCGATGGCAAGAAGAAGGTTGAAGATGGCTCCCACAATCAAAAGATTGTTAAAACAACTTCTAAAGAAAACTCAAGAGAGAAATCTTGGAGAAAACTCAAAGAAAATTCTGCTCTCAACAAATCTGAAATTTAAGAATAAATCTAAGTGATATGTACAAGGGGTGGCTGGCCATGCCTTTAAATAGGCCTCAAGTAATCCTAATCTAACAAGTAACTAATAAAATTAAACCTAATTAATAGAATAAAATAAAGGAAAATTCGGCCAAGCATATATATGGGCTGTTTTTGGGCCGAATTTTACATGTATGTTCCTAAAGCTTAAAAATTTAATTAAAATGTTTATAAATTGGGCCCTTTGACATTTTGGCCTGATTTTCAACCAAGTATGAAGGAATTTCTTGATTGGGCTGGAATTTGGTTATTGGGCCTCGCCTTCAAGAATTTGGGCTCGTGATCCATCTCCTACCGAAATTGGGTTGTTGATGCTCTTAACGGAGATCCAATGCGCTTTGGCTGCAAGATTCGGTTTCTTGGACCAAGATTTCCAAGATTTGAAATCTTGATTTTCTTGATTCTTGAAATCGCTCCAAACAGTAAAATTGGGCCAAGATTCGGTTTCTTGACTTTCTTGAAAACAAGAAAGTGAATTTTGATTTTCTTGTTCTCTCGTGTATGCATCTAAGGCCTTGCTAACAAACTCTTTAATGGTCCCATTTAGTTTGGACCGCATTTGTCGGGCCTTTGATATTGTTATTGGGCCTTGTGGCAATTTGAGCCCATCACTTTCTTGAACTTGGGTTGGGCCTTTGTGACTCGTATTAGTGTCTACCGCATATTGAATTTGCGTATAACCGATCCGTTCATTCGGCAACCAAACATGATACGAACTCGTCTCGTGATGTTTTGAGTCGTATGTGTTGCCCAATCGTGAATTGAGAAGGATGGATTCATTTCGGTTTTAAAATGAAACAAAATAGAGATAATGGCTTCAAACCAAGGTAATAAACAAAATAAAGAGGAAACAATAACAAATTAATTGGCTAAGACCGAAAATGAACCAACAATAACGAATTGTTGACCCGAATCTCAAAATGGTCTTTAGGTGTTTTCGGTTAAAGGAAACAGGAAAGGAACCTTGACCCACTATCAACTATGATAGGAACCAAAGGTATATTGAACGCCACACCAAAGGTGATAAATTCAGCAACAAAGAAAAGATGGACGCCACAAGCTATGCTTGATAAGTCAAATCAATTCTGAAAGAACAAAGAGAATTGGATAGCTCACAATTCAAATATTTCATCTATATTCAGCAAAAAGTTGTTCCCTCTATGGCTGATTACATCTATTTATAATGCTAGAACAAGGTAACCGAATGGTCAAAAACATCCACTTAATGTGCCATAAAAAACTGATGTCTTTTCTTATTCTTTGAACCAAATAACTCCTTCCATAAAATCACTTTAATTCAGCTGATTTGAATGTCTTTAATGGCTTAGAAATTGACTCTTGAGTTGTCCTTGGCTAGTTGAATAGACACCATCTCTTACCAGCTCCTTAATGACATTCAAAGGCTTGATTAATTTCTCTTAAAAGCTCCAAAAACGGCTGGAAGTGGAAGAGTTGCTGCTGAATTTTAAAGGGCATAAAATGCTCTTTAAAAACTCCTTTTAATGATCTTTAAGCTCCTTTTTTTAACAGCCCCTGTAACACCCCGAACCCGAAACCGACACCGGAGTCGAACACGAGGTGTTAACTGACTTTAACCCCTTATAAAATTTATTTTCCAGACACTGCCCAATCTGTGTACTAGTCGTTTTAAAAATCATATCTTGAGTTTCGTAACTTGAAAATCAGTTTTGTGATTTTTCCCAGAAACTAGACTCATGTGCCCATCTATGTATTTTTTTCTAGAATTTTTGGTCGGGCCAATTTGTACAGTTTATTAGTCAAAGTCTCCCATGTTGCAGGGGTCGACTACACTGACCTTTGCCCATTACGACCTGGATATCTCCCTGTACGGGGCTTCAATACTGATGCCGTTTGTTTCTATGAAAACTAGACTCAGAGAGGAATCTGTACATATATGGTACGACCCCTAATTATCTCTGGTTAATTTATATTGAATTTCCAAAGTCGGAGCAGGGAATCCAGAAACCATTCTGGCCCTGTCCCACAAAAATCTGATTATCTCTTAATATACTGCCCATATGATCTTTTCGTTACTTCCTCATGACAACAGACTCATCGAGCTTCGATTACATAATTTATTCATCAATTAATTCCACTCCTACTATTTTTAGTGATTTTTCAATCTCATGACACTGCTGCTGCCAGCATCTGTTACGAAAGTAACTAGGTCCATTTCATGCCTACCCTTGATCCAACTCAATCGAACCTTCGTGCCATTTTCGCATGGCTTAAAGTTTACATGCCAAAGTTCAAACACAACGTAATAGCTTATACATGCCAAAATGTTCTTCTAAGCCAATTAAGAAGAAGGTACCAAAACTTGCTATCCGGTGTGATGACTTCGATGACGGCCTGACCCCGCAAAAATAGATGAGTCCAAGCAACCTATAATGGGTGACAAGGAAACACCGAGTGAGTTTATAACTCAGTAAGTCATAAGCAATGCACTACCATCCATCAATAACATTATCACAAGAGGAAACAAAATGGAACGAGACAATTTACTCCATCCATACCGAACCATACCATAGTTCCTCCAACCTATCGATTCAGTTTCATATCAATTCATGCATTCACATTCCATATACTCATCAATAGGACATTGAGGCAATTTCATAAATCAATTTATTTTCGTTACAATCAAACGACTAAACGGCCTTTCACCCATCCTACGATAAATTTTATGTACGTGACTTCAAGTATATTTGTCACATAGGTTCAAACTTACCGAGCTCAACACCAAGTATAAGCATAGCACCTATTAGCCATGTACTCAAGACACTTACCCGATCCGCTGTCCGCGATCGACTCAATAGTGTCGCACACATAGTGTCCATAATGATTCACGAATGTATATTGAGTCCGCACACTCAGTGCTATATAATCAACTCGCACACTTAGTGCTACGTAATCAAATCGCACACTTAGTGCTACATAGTCAAACTCGCACACTTAGTGCCGCATGGTCAATTCGCACACTTAGTGCATCATATTCATTTCGCACACTTAGTGCAACATAGTCAAATCGCACACTTAGTGCTGTACAATTTAATCCCGCGCACTTAGCGCCAATCTCATGGTCATAAATGGTTATACCCGCACGTTTAGTACCGAGATCAACAACTCAGTACATCTTACCTCTTTTCTTTTCATTCAACAATTTCATCATCACATACGTACATGCATATATATATATATATATATTTATTCATTCCATTCAGCATCAATACATAAACATTATGACCATTTGAAATAATACCAACTACATGCTTAATGACTTACCTTGTGTTGGGTAAGACGGTTCCAACTCGGCTACTCAGTGATCTTTTCTTTGCCTTTATCGGATCTAGTTCCCTTTTTGCTCTTGAGCTTAAGTTCGACAAAATTTAAAATAGTCATTAATCGACTATTCAAGTATTACTTTCAGAATAATATATATATTGATTTGACTTTCACACACATAGATTATAGTAAGCTTTATAATAATCAATAAATAACTCATTGGCAAATTTTCATTAATGTTTACAACAAAATCACATATTCACTACGAGCTGTTTTCCTGAGCAGTAGTCGCTAAATTGTTTATAACTGGAGCTACAAAACTCCAAATCACTAGCCGTTAATTTTCCCTGAATATAGACTCGTATATATTCCATCCATAAAATTTTCAGAATTTTAGGCTTGGCCAATCAATACCAGATTTTTCTTAAAGTTTCCCCTGTTTCACTGTTTGACTATTCTGACCACTCTTCACTACGAATCAAATTTCTCATTTTACAGAATTCAAAATGTGTTGTAGTTGATCTCATTTGAAACTAGACTCATTAAGGAGTCTAAGCATATAAATTTTATCTTATAATCATTTTTGTACAATTTATAATGATTTTCTAAAAACAGAACAGGGAATCTAGTAGTCATTTTGACTCAGCCCCACAATACTTCAAATATCTCAAGATCGGTAACTCTTTTGTTTTTATAGTTTCTTTTGTAAGAAAATAGACTCTTCAAGCTTTAACGGCATAATTCACTCAGCTTCTAATTCAACTCCTACAAATTATGGCGATTTTCCAAAATCACCTTACTGCTGCTGTCCCCAAACAGATTATTACCAAATCAAATACTAACATTAGCATTTCACCTTAATAGCTAGCTTACCAAGCCTTAATTTAACATATAATTCACACATATCACATTCAGCTATATATACATTTATCATATTTCCATTTCAGCATATATAGCTAACATTTATTCCGAAATTTTAATATCTAATTGCTTATAAACTTTCTTCGGATGTCGTCGACTAAATGATCGGCTACTCAACTACTTTCGATTTTCCCCGATCTAAATCCAATTCCTTGGTTTCTTGATCTTAACATATTCAAATAAATCTCATTTTAACATATTTTCATTCAATTTAGTCTAATAACGCATAAATGGGTAAATTACATTTTTACCCCTAATATTTCGCACTTTCACAATTTAGTCTTTATTCCACAAAACACAAAATACACAAAGTTTGGTCACACTCCTTAAGGGCCGAATCTTCCTAGCACCCATATAAGTCCATACATTTCATTTATTTCACCTTTGAGTCCTTCAAAAATTTATTTTTGTAATTTAGCCCTAACCACTCAAAATCACCAAAAACTTCAACCCAAAACATATTAATCTTTAACATATCTTTCACTTTTCATCAACAACTATCAAAAAGCTCAAGCACTCATCAATGGCAAAACACAAAATCATCATCAATCCACAAAATTGAACCATGGGTTTTTAGAACTCAAGTCAACTACTAAAACATGCATGCATCTCAAGAACAACATCAAACATACCTTAGTCTAGCAAACCACCATAGCCGATTTAATAAAGTTCAATAACTAACTCATGTATTAAAACTTTAAGATAAGTTAAATTAATTGATCAGCAACTTATTTATTAAACTAAAACAAGTTAATTAAAAGAAACAAATTCAGCTTGCAATAAATTGCAAGTAACGCCTTTTGAACGGTTTGAAGCACAACTATCAAATCTGGCCACTCCCTCTTCCCAAGCTCGTTCCACATAGCTTGCTATTGCATTTCGAAATCTCTTAGCTCGTGATCGAGTTATTGGTCCTCGTGGCAACTCAATGGATTCAGTAGTAATTTCCCGGGCTAAGGTTGCATCATTCCCCCCTCTTCGAGGCGATTTGCTCCCAAATCGTCACCTACATCGAAAAGAGATAAATCAGCAACATTAAAAGTAGCACTAACCCCATACTCACCAGGTAAATCTAACTTATAAGCGTTATCATTAATTCTCTCCAAGACTTGAAAAGGTCCATCTCCTCGTGGTAATAGTTTGGATCGCCTTTGAACAGGAAATCTCTCCTTGCGCATGTGAATCCAAACCCAATCACCAGGTTCAAATATTACTCGTTTACGACCCTTGTTAACTTGATGTGCATATTGCTCAGTTCTTCGTTCAATATTATCCCTAACTCGCTGATGTAATTGTTTCACAAAATCTGCCTTTTTCTTTCCATCTACATGCACCAATTTATCAAAAGGTAAAGGCAATAAATCCAATGGAGTTAAGGGATTAAATCCATACACTACCTCAAATGGTGAAAACTTGGTAGCTGAATGTACCGATCGATTGTATGCAAATTCAATGTGAGGTAGACACTCCTCCCAAGTTTTTAAATTCTTACGTATAATGGCCCGCAGTAGTGTTGACAGAACTCTATTAACAACCTCTGTTTGGCCATCAGTTTGGGGATGACTTGTTGTGGAAAATAATAGCTTAGTTCCAATCTTTCCCCATAAAGTCCTCCAAAAGTGGCTGAGAAATTTAGTGTCTCGATCCGAAACAATGGTTCTTGGAATTCCATGCAATCGTACAATCTCCCTAAAAAATAGATTGGCAACATTTAAAGCATCATCAGTTTTGTTACATGCAATGAAATGAGCCATTTTTGAAAACCGATCAACTACAACAAACACAGAATCTTTGCCATTCTTTGTTCTAGGAAGACCCAAAACAAAGTCCATAGAAATATCCATCCATGGCATTTCTGGAATCGGTAATAGAGTATAGAGTCCTTGTGGCTGGACCCTTGATTTCGCCTTCTTGCAAACAATACAGTGATTGCACACTTTAGCCACATCTCGTTTCATCTTTGGCCAATAAAAGTGTTCTTGAAGAACGGCCAAAGTTTTGGCAATACCAAAATGTCCCATTAAACCCCCACTATGTGCTTCATGAACCAGCAAATTTCTAGTTGATCCTTGGGGTATGCACAACTTATTTTCTCGAAATAGGAATCCATCTTGCTGATAGTACCTGTCATATGCACCTTGCACACATAACTTGTAAACTTCTCCAAAATCAGAATCATCAGCATATAATTCCTTTAAATAAGCAAAACCAAGTAACTTAACATCCAAATAATTTAAAAGAGCATACCTTCGCGATAAAGCATCTGCAACGATATTTTCCTTACCTTGCTTATACTTAATCACATATGGAAAGGATTCTAAGAATTCTACCCATTTTGCATGTCGTTTGTTAAGCTTAGTTTGCCCTCTCAAATGCTTCAAAGCCTCATGGTCCGTGTGTATAACGAACTCCTTAGGCCAAAGGTAATGCTGCCATGTTTCTAATGCACGTATCAATGCGTACATTTCTTTGTCATACGTGGGATAATTGAGCGTAGCTCCATTAAGTTTCTCACTAAAATAAGCCACTGGTCGCCCATCTTGTGTTAAAATCGCACCTATTCCTATTCCAGAAGCATCACATTCTACCTCGAAAATTTTGTTAAAATTCGGCAAACATAAAAGTGGAGCATTAGTCAAGCAATCTTTGATTTTAACAAAAGCAGATTCTTGTTCATCAGACCAAATAAAAGGTGAATTTTTTTTGATAATACCGGTTAATGGGGCAGCAAGAGTGCTAACATTCGGTACAAACCTCCTATAAAAGCTTGCAAGGCCATGAAAGCTTCTAACTTGGCTGATGTTATTCGGTTGTGGCCATTCTTGTATTGCTTTAATCTTCTCTTGGTCCACCTCAAATCAATTCGCACTTACAACAAAACCTAGAAAATAACTTTGTCAGTACAAAAGTTACATTTCTTAAGGTTTGCATACAATACTTCCTTTCGTAAGACCTTCAAAATAGCATGCAAATGTTCAAGATGTTCAGTTAATGATTTGCTGTAAATTAAAATATCATCAAAATAAACTACGTAAAAACAACCAATGAATGACCTCAAAACGTGGTTCATCAACCTCATGAAAGTACTCGGTGCATTGGTGAGGCCAAAAGGCATCACTAACCACTCATACAAACCGTATTTAGTCTTAAACGCAGTCTTCCACTCGTCCCCCTCCCGCATACGAATTTGATGATACCCGCTTTTCAGATCAATCTTAGAGAACAATTTTGCTCCACTAAGCTCGTCTAACATATCATCAAGTCTAGGAATGGGATGTCGGTATTTGATGGTAATTTTGTTGATAGCTCGGCAATCTACGCACATCCTCCATGAACCATCTTTTTTAGGCACCAACAGAACGGGAACCGCACATGGACTTAAACTCTCCCGTATATAGCCTTTTTCCATTAATTCCGCCACTTGTCGTTGCAACTCTTTAGTTTCCTCTGGGTTGCTTCGATAAGCTGGTCGATTTGGAATTGTAGCTCCGGGAATAAAGTCTATTTGGTGTTCAATACCTCGAAAAGGAGGCAATCCACTTGGCACATCTTCCGGGAAAATGTCTTTGAATTCCTGAAGCAAAGGAACAATAGAAAAAGGTAAAGAATTATCAAGTTCGTTAGCATCAAATAAGCATTCCTTGTACATAAGTACAAGTACGGGTTGATGCAACAACAATGATTTTCTTATCTCTTTTTCTCTCGCAAATACGCTCATTTTACCACTCTCAATTTCTTTTTGACTTTCTTGTTCCTCTCGTACTTTTACCTCCACTCCCTCAATTTTTTCTTTCTTTTTTTCATTTTTCTTGTCTCTCTCTTTTTCAATCTTTTCCTTCAACTTCAATTGATCTTGGTACACTTGCTTTGGAGTCAATGGCGCTAAAGTTACATTCTTGCCTCGATGCTTGAATGTATAGCGATTTGTATAACCATCATAGATCACGCGCCTATCAAACTGCCATGGACGTCCCAAAAGTAGATGTCCCGCATGCATAGGAACTACATCGCACACCACTTCATCTTGGTACTTTCCAATAGAAAATGCCACCACAGCTTGTTTTGTTACTTTCAGCTCACCTCCATCATTTAGCCATTGCAACTTGTATGGAGTTGGATGTTTAGTTGTAGCCAAACCTAGCTTTTCCACCAACATAATACTAGCTACATTAGTACAACTACCACCATCAATGATCATACTACATACCTTGCCTTGAATGTGGCATCGAGTGTGAAAAATATTCTCCCTTTGTTGATCAGTTTCAACACTTTGAATATTGAGGCTACGCTTCACCACAAGAATTTCTCCTTCAACGGGTAACTCTAAATCTTCATCATCGAATGGCATTTCAGGTTCATTTTCATCCTCTTCCTCCGACTCAACTTCTCCATCAGCTCTTATCACCATAATTCGTCGATTGGGACATTGACTAGCTATGTGCCCTCGGCCTTGACACTTGAAACATCTTATGTCTCTCGTGCGATTTGGCGCTTGCTCATTTTTATTTCGACTTGTCTCTCCAATGGGTTGATTTGATTTAACTGCTACAGTCGGCTCTTTTGTTCTAACAGGGGGTTTGTTGACTCCTTGATTCCATTTGTTGGTTGAAGAATTGGCATAGGGTCTACTAACTCCTTTTCGCTTAAGTTGCTTTTCAACCTTAATCGCCATGTGAACCATGTCCATCACTTCAACATAGTGTTGTAGTTCAACTATGTTGGCAATGTCATGGTTTAAACCCGCAAGGAACCTAGCCATGGTTGCCTCTCGATCCTCCTCGATATCAGCTCGAATCATCGCTATCTCCATCTCCTTATAATAATCTTCAACACTTCTATTTCCTTGAGTAAGGTTTTGAAGTCGTTGATAAAGATCTCGATGGTAGTATGATGGAATAAATCTTTTCTGCATGACTAATTTCATTTCTCCCCAAGTAGAGATGGGTCTTTCACCATTTCGTCGTCGACTAGTTACAAGCTGGTCCCACCACACTATGGCATAATCAGAAAACTCAATTGCCACGAGTTTCACCTTTTTACTCTCCGAATAGTTGTGGCAATCAAAAACAAGCTCAATCTTCTTTTCCAACTCCAAATAAGCTTCAGGTGCTACCATTCCAAGGTAAGAATGACCCTCGAATAGTGATAAAAATCGTGTTGATGAACACTTAGATCGAAACATGCTTGACTATCCTATTTTATTTATTGATGATCTATCTATTTTGATGGTTGATACAAAGATTCTTGTTTTTGATAATGCATGTGTGAGTGAAGCTATAGACCGTCGATTAATGCATGGTATGATTATGCAACTCTGTGAACCATGTGAATCTTTTCAAATACCTACTTGTGACGATTATCTTTACCATTTGATTTATTACTCGCAATTTATTCATGGTTTGTGGGAACAATTTGAGACGACTGAATGCCTTAAAACATGTCCATCTTTGTTTCGAATATTTGACGAGGCAGTGGTGAGTAAATTAGATTGTTTGCATGGTAATCTGAATCTGTCCATTCACATGCGTTATACCTGTTCTGTTATGCTTATGATTGGACTACAAGCTTGTTTCCGTTGCTATTTACTATCTCATGGCTATTCCTTTCAGTGGACTCAATTGCCATTAGTCTCGTTCGATAGAGGAAAGTCGAGTTCATTTGATTTTTCAGATTCGAGGACGAATCTTTTTGAGGAAGGGGGAATGATACGAGTCACAAAGGCCCAACCCAAGCTCAAGAAGGTGATGGGCTCAAATCAAGAAAATCAAGATTTACTTTCTTGTTTTTAAGAAAGTCAAGAAACCGAATCTTGGCCCAATTTTGCTGTTTGGAGCGATTTCAAGAATCAAGAAAATCAAGATTTCAAATCTTGGAAATCTTGGTCCAAGAAACCGAATCTTGCAGCCAAAGCGCATTGGATCTCCGTTACGAGCATCAACGACCCAATTTCGGTAGGAGATGGATCACGAGCCCAAATTCTTGAAGGTGAGGCCCAATAACCAAATTCCAGCCCAATTAAGAAATTCCTTCATACTTAGTTGAAAATCAGGCCAAAATGTCAAAGGGCCCAATTTATAAACATTTTAATTGTTTAATTTAATTTTTTAAGCTGTAGGAACATACATGTAAAATTCGGCCGAAAAACAGCCCATATATATGCTTGGCCGAATTTTCCTTTATTTTATTCTATTAATTAGGTTTAATTTTATTAGTTACTTGTTAGATTAGGATTACTTGAGGCCTATTTAAAGGCATGGCCAGCCACCCCTTGTATATAACACTTAGATTTATTCTTAAATTTCAGATTTGTTGAGAGCAGAATTTTCTTTGAGTTTTCTCCAAGATTTCTCTCTTGAGTTTTCTTTAGAAGTTGTTTTAACAATCTTTTGATTGTGAGAGCCATCTTCAACCTTCTTCTTGCCATCGATATTCTTTGGAGGGGAGATTAGAGCCGTTTGAAGGAATTTGTGAATTCTTTCGGGAATTCAAGGGTTCTTAGGACTTTTCTTTATTTCTTGCTGTTTCGATTTGTTTCTTTATTCCTACTTGTGCCGATTCATTATCTAATCTTTTTACTGTTATTGCTTGTGTTTCAGCTTTGTTTAACTCCAAGATCCTTCCATTTAATCGGTCTACTTTTGGGCAGTAAAGTTTCGAATCAAAATCCCTAAATCCTAGGGTTCTTGTCGATTAATACATTCTAATTTTGGGGAACTCAAGTTGCTGGAATTTGGGGTTTTTCTTGTCGGTTTGTTCTTGGGCAGATTCGGCTTGTGGGGTTTCACTATTGGAGTTCGATTTCATCTTCTTGAACTCCAAAGACATTTATTCATTCGTTCTTTGTTCCTTGCTGCTCATTTAATTGAATTTGGGGATTTAATTTCAGATCAGATTAGTTTAATCTTGTTCTTTGTTTTTAATTTTCAGATCTATTCGTTTAGAGCTTTCGTAGGAGTTTTCCTGTGACTTGGGAACTCGATCTTGGTCCGCGCGCAACCCCGTATCAATCAAGCACGTTTCGATCTAAGTGTTCATCAACACGATCTTTATCACTATCTAAGGAGTACAAAAGTGTTTCAAAGGTTTCAAGCATCTTACCTTGATAAGCAGAAGAATAAGGGTCGATTTTACCTGTTTCATTTAAAACAAACCTTCGCTCATCGGGGCATAGTGTATTGGAAGCTCCGTTGTTGAGTTAACCTTTGTCAAATGGAACTCAAACTTCATGTACAACCACATAAACTGTTTAAGGTACGAATATAAATTGAAAACAAATTTGGAAAATTTCATTACCTTATTCACCACAACAGATTTGCACAAATTCGAGGATTTTACATAAGGCAAATCAAGAGAATAACAACTCACGCTTCCTTTCGTAATGACTTTATCAACCACAATCGAAGAAAAACAATTAATCGGATCAAAATGAAGGGATCTTTTAAGAACTAAGTCACCAAAAATTTTATCAATAATTTTCAAATCTGCACGGGACTCAGTTGCTAAAAATTCCTTACCTCGCTTACCTTCAGGCTCATGTAGTGTGATTTCATCTTCAACCTTGCCTATGTTGATCGTATGAAAGCGTCTTTCATCGGAAAGGTATTGAAGTTGAAAGTTATCTTTCATATGTGGCCAATGGAAGTGTTCTATCCCACGTAAAGGTGGTAAACCTTTAGGGGTCTTACTAAAAACATCCTCATAATCCTACAAAAAACATTGAAACACACTAGGCAAATTTTTGTTAATGTTAGATAAAGATAAATAGTTTTGCCCAAACCTCACAAGGATACAATGCTGTTTATTGAGTAGGGCTCTCCGCACATCTTTTTTTGTTGCCATCAAAATTTTCACTCTCATTTTACCACTTGCGGATTCACTCACCTTTGGGCTATTTAGATTTTAACTTTTTTCACTACTAGCCTCTTTTCTCTCTGTCTTTTGTATTTGTCCTTTCTCCCTTACCCGCTCACAAAATTTCATCATTTTTAATTGATCCTTATATACATCATTGGGATCTAAAGGAGCAAAAGTGAATTTTTGGCCTTTAAACACAAGAGAGTACCTATTGAGCTTGCCTTGGTGTGTAGCATCACGATCAAACTGCCAAGGTCGTCCAAGGAGAAAGTGTGTCGCATGCATTGGGACCACATCACACCATACCTCATCCTCGTAATTCCCGAGCTTAAAAGTGATCAAGGACTATTTTGTAACTTTAACTTCTGAGCATTCATTAAGCCACTGAAGGTGATACGGCTTAGGGTGCTCGATACAAGGTAACTTTAAGGAATCCACCAAATAACTGCTAACTATATTCGAAAAACTCCCACTATCAATAATAAGTGAATATAAGTTACCTTTTATAAAACACCTAGAATGGAAAATATTGGTCCTTTGGTTATCAAAATCGTCTCCCATTTGGCTATTAAGGGTTCGGCAGACTACCATCTTATTTTTTTCCTCTTTTTTTGAAATACTTGCAAAATAAACTGATACGAACTCGTCTCGTGATGTTTTGAGTCGTATGTGTTGCCCAATCGTGAATTGAGTAAGGATGGATTCGTTTCGGTTTTAAAATGAAAAAAATAGAGATAATGGCTTCAAACAAAGGTAATAAACAAAATAAAGAGGAAACAATAACAAATTAATTGGCTAAGACCGAAAATGAACCAACAATAACGAATTGTTGACCCGAATCTCAAAATGGTCTTTAGGTGTTTTTCGGTTAAAGGAAACAGGAAAGGAACCTTGACCCACTATCAACTATGATAGGAACCAAAGGTATATTGAACGCCACACCAAAGGTGATAGGTTCAGCAACAAAGAAAAGATGGACGCCACAAGCTATGCTTGATAAGTCAAATCAATTCCGAAAGAACAAAGAGAATTGGGTAGCTCACAATTCAAATATTTCATCTATATTCAGCAAAAAGTGCCCCTCTCTATGGCTGATTACATCTATTTATAATGCTAAAACAAGGTAACCGAATGGTCAAAAAAATCCACTTAATGTGCCATAAAAACTTATGTCTTTTCTTATTCTTTGAACCAAATAACTCCTTCCATAAAATCACTTTAATTCAGCTGATTTGAATGTCTTTAATGGCTTAGAAAATGACTCTTGAGTTGTCCTTGGCTAGTTGAATAGTCACCATCTCTTAACCAGCTCCTTAATGACATTCAAAGGCTTGATTAATTTCTCTTGAAAGCTCCAAAAAACGGCTGGAAGTGGAAGAGTTGCTGCTGAATTTTAAAGGGCATAAAATGCTCTTTAAAAACTCCTTTAATGATTTTAAGCTCCCTTTATAACAGCCCCTTTAATTGTAACTCAAAAGAACTTGAACAGCCACTTAATTAAATGTGTAACAGCCTTGAATTGTAACCACTATAAGCTAAAAAGTCACCTGCAATAAACACATTAAATTGAGTTTATTAAACAAATGAAAACACTTATTAATCATAACAAACATTAAACTTACTTAAATAAATGAACTAAAACATATATGCAATAATTATTCCAGCAACTAGTTTAATTAAAGAAGCATAATTTAAAGAACTTAATTTATGCATCAATAAATAATCCTAGGAACTAGATCAATTAAGAACAACACTTATTAAATAAAGTTCAACAAAAACACTTATTAATTAAAACTAAGATGAGTTGAATAAAAGTCCAGCAACTCATTTATTAAACTAAGATGCTTAAATGCATGGTTTTGAAATGCAAATTTAACTAACATGAAAGTTACATAATTAAACTAACTTGACTTAATTTAATGATGCAAACTTAACTAACATGAAAGTTACATAATGCATGACTTTATTAAATGCAGAACACATATTAATGATGTGCGAACTATGACATAATTAAAAACACAAACTAAAATAACTAAAAATTAATGAATCAAAGTCCTTATTTTCCAGCAGCCAAATTGACAAACTAAAATTAAAAACTTCATTTTGCACTTGGGCCCCTCGAGTTTGGACCAATCTCGGTAGCGTCGAGTTGTGTCGTAACATGATGCGACCGGGATCGCATCATAAACACTCAACACTCAAAAATAAAAGCTAGTAAACCTCACCGTTAATCACTCAAAAAGAAAATTCAAATTCTCAATGAGGTAGAATTCAATCTTGTGAGTTCTTTATCGCAGTTTATATCAACCAATTAGAGAGTGGATGAACCGATCTACCAAAGAATCCTAATTTGCACTAGGATGCCAAAAACTGACGAGACACCAATTGATTCGTGTTGCACCGAGGAAGAAGTTGTGCACACGTTTAAATCCTACTAAAACAAAAAACAAGAAGGTGTTAGATAACTTAAAGGAAGAATAAAGGCAAACAAATGAAAACCTACAGCTAATAATCAATAAAAATTGCTGAAAACAGAAAACCCGAAAAACTGCAGAGTAACTTGACAACTTCGTTCGAGGTGTTCCCGATCTCAAAAAATCATGAAATTAAATCTGGAATGTCCTTAAATATTGAATTTTTTATCTGGAAAGTTTGGGCACCAAATTCAACCCGTTGAATCTTTTTTAAAATTTTTATTTAATTTTGTCTTTTTTGATTTTTTTTGACTTTTTTGACTGATTTTTTTGCGGGATTAATTTTTTTATATTCAATCACAGTGCCACAAATATGTATGTAAAATTTCAGATCATTTGGACAACTTTTACCCACTTAAATGAATTTTTTTCGAACAATTTTTCTGGGTAAAACTGCTGTTTTTGCTTTAAAAAATTGAGATCAGTTTAGAAATCAACCAAGAACACCCAAAACGCCCAAAATCTGATACCAAATGATACGGGGGTTACGCGCGGACCAAGATCGAGTTGCCAAGTCACGGGAAAGTCCTACGAAAGCTCTAAACAATCAGATCTGAAACGAAACAGAAAATTAAAAGATTAGAACTTTAAATTTCCAGATCTGAATTAAAATTCCCAAATCAGCAAAGAATCAAATTGATAATAGAAATAAGTGTTAATAAGGGTTCTTGAAACCCTAAAGGAGATTGCGATTCTGCCCAATTGAACACCAAGATAGTTTTCCCCAAATTTCGGCAATCTAATTTCACCCAAAAAGAGTATGAATGAATCAGCAAGAACCCTAGAAATTGGGGATTTGTGGTCGATTCTTTAAGATAGAAAAAGGCTAGAAACATAATAAGAATAGAAAATAAATTAGATAAAGATTCAGCACAAGCAGAAATAAAGAAAGAATTGACAGCAAGAAATTAAAAGATAAGTCCTAAAGATCCTTGAAATCTCGAAAGATCTCACAAATCTCTTCAAACGGCTCTAATCTCCCCTCCAAAGAATATCGATGGCAAGAAGAAGGTTGAAGATGGCTCCCACAATCAAAAGATTGTTAAAACAACTTCTAAAGAAAACTCAAGAGAGAAATCTTGGAGAAAACTCAAAGAAAATTCTGCTCTCTCAAATCTGAAATTTAAGAATGAATCTAAGTGTTATGTGTACAAGGGGTGGCCGGCCATGCCTTTAAATAGGCCTTAAGTAATCCTAATCTAACAAGTAACTAATAAAATTAAACCTAATTAATAGAATAAAATAAAGGAAAATTCGGCCAAGCATATATATGGGCTGTTTTTGGGCCGAATTTTACATGTATGTTCCTACAGATTAAAAATTTAAATTAAACAATTAAAATGTTTATAAATTGGGCCCTTTGACATTTTGGCCTGATTTTCAACTAAGTATGAAGGAATTTCTTGATTGGGCTGGAATTTGGTTATTGGACCTCACCTTCAAGAATTTGGGCTCGTGATCCATCTCCCACCGAAATTGGGTCGTTGATGCTCGTAACGGAGATCTAATGCGCTTTGGTTGCAAGATTCGGTTTCTTGGACCAAGATTTCCAAGATTTGAAATCTTGATTTTCTTGATTCTTGAAATCGCTCCAAACAGCAAAATTGGGCCAAGATTCGGTTTCTTGACTTTCATGAAAACAAGAAAGTGAATCTTAATTTTCTTGATTTGAGCCCATCACCTTCTTGAGCTTAGGTTGGGCCTCTGTGACTCGTATCATAAGGCCTTACTAACAAATTCCTGAATGGTCCCATTTAGTTTGGAACGCATTTTTCGGGCCTTTGACCTCGTTATTGGGCCTTGTGGTAATTTGAGCCCATCACGTTCTTGAGCTTGGGTTGGGCCTTTGTGACTCATATCAGAAACGCTAATTTGTTCTGATTCGAGTCTCAGGGCCTAAAATAAGGCTCATAAAAGTGATGGGCTCAAATTTCCTCAAGGCCCAATAACAAGGTTGAAGGCCAAGCAAATCTGAGCAAGATTGAATGGGGTCATCCAAGGATTCATTACCAAGGCCCTAGATGGGCACACGACCAAAAAAGAAAATCAAGAAACTCAATCTTGGTCCAATTTTTCTGTTTTGGACAATTTCAATAATCAAGAAAATTAAGATTTCAAATCTTGGAAATCTTGGTCCAAGAAACCGAATCTTGTAGCC
This sequence comes from Gossypium hirsutum, assembly GCF_007990345.1. Taxonomy (NCBI): domain Eukaryota; kingdom Viridiplantae; phylum Streptophyta; class Magnoliopsida; order Malvales; family Malvaceae; genus Gossypium; species Gossypium hirsutum. The sequence goes on along the minus strand of NC_053441.1, from coordinate 44,148,402 downwards.
AAGGTGCATTGGATTTCATGTACAGGCTTGAACGAGCCAATTTCGAAAGCAAACAAATCACAAGACCAAGTTCTTAAAAGGATGCCCATTAAGATGTCTAGATGCCCATCCTGAAGTTTAGAAAGTAATTTAATTGAATATATTCGTGAAAAAAAAAGAGAAAAGAACAAGACTCAAAAAAAAGTTTGGAGACCCATCAAGAAAATTTTTGTTAGATTCATATTCTGGAGCGTATTTTACACCATTTTGTGAATTTCCACAAAACCAAAAAAATTAACCCAAAATTACCCTTTTACCCCTTGATGTGATCCGGCCCGGGTTAATCGAGTCGTTTCGCAAAGTTGCCCGATCGTTTACGAGGAGTAGTTGGAGTTGTCAAAATTGGGTGATTTAGGCTAAGGGTTGCGGAAGCTTTGAGAGGGGTTTAGATGAGTGATTTGGTGTTGATAAATTCGGTTTAGGATAGAAACAAGGTAGGTTAGAAAAAGGTAATTGATGGAGATGGAAAATAAAACTTAAACGTCAAGAATGTTCAATACTAAAAAGTATTGCCCGAGTCTTATATTGCTTAAGGTGAAATTTGATGAAGGATAGAAGCGAACCTTGACCCAATACCTATATAGAGGTAAGAACCAAAGGTATAAAAATATGGTTGAACGCCACACCGGTTTGGTGATAAGTTCAATTGAGTTTGGATGGACGCCACTAGCAAGCTAGATAAGTCACTTCGAGACTCGAATGAAAGAAGAGAGGAGGTAACCTCACAAGAACAAAAGTTCTATTAAGTTTAATAATCAAATTCTGTAACTGATACGAACTCGTTTTGTGATTGATTCGAGTCGTTAGTGTTTGCTCGATCGTGAATTTGAGTAAGGCTAAGTTTGTTTCAAAATAGAAGAAAGGCTACAAACAAACGTTTAAAAGGGAAATGGGTTTAACAACGAATGGAAAAATTTGGCTAAGGGCAGAGAATGAACCAACAATAGAGGTTGTTGACCCGAGACTCAAAGTAGCTCTTAGGTGAATGACAGTATAGGAAAACAACAAAGAAAAGACCTCGACCCACTATCAAGAATGATAGGAACCTTGGTATATGATGAACGCCACACTATGAAAGTGATAAGTTCGAAAACAAGAAATGGATAGACGCCACAAGCTAAGCTTGATAAGTCAAATCAATTCCGTAAGAACAAAGAGAATTGGATAGCTCACAATTCAAATATTTCATCTATATTCAGCAAAAAGTTCCCCTCTCTATGGCTGATTACATCTATTTATAATGCTAAAACAAGGTAACCGAATGGTCAAAAACATCCACTTAATGTGCCATAAAAACTGATGTCTTTTCTTATTCTTTGAACCAAATAACTCCTTCCATAAAATCACTTTAATTCAGCTGATTTGAATGTCTTTAATGGCTTAGAAAATGACTCTTGAGTTGTCCTTGGCTAGTTGAATAGTCACCATCTCTTAACCAGCTCCTTAATGACATTCAAAGGCTTGATTAATTTCTCTTGAAAGCTCCAAAAACGGCTGGAAGTGGAAGAGTTGCTGCTGAATTTTAAAGGGCATAAAATGATCTTTAAAAACTCCTTTAATGATTTTAAGGTCCCTTTATAGCAGCCCCTTTAATTGTAACTCAAAAGAACTTGAACAACCACTTAATTAAATGTGTAACAGCCTTGAATTGTAACCACTATAAGCTAAAAAGTCACCTGCAATAAACACATTAAAATGAGTTTATTAAACAAATGAAAACACTTATTAATCATAACAAACATTAAACTTACTTAAATAAATTAACTAAAACATATATGCAATAATTATTCCAGCAACTAGTTTAATTAAAGAAGCATAATTAAATGAACTTAACTCATGCATCAATAAATAATCCTAGGAACTAGATTAATTAAGAACAACACTTATTAAATAAAGTTCAACAAAAACACTTATTAATTAAAACTAAGATGAGTTGAATAAATGTCCAGCAACTCATTTATTAAACTAAGATGCTTAAATGCATGGTTTTGAAATGCAAATTTAACTAACATGAAAGTTACATAATTAAACTAACTTGACTTAATTTAATGATGCAAACTTAACTAACATGAAAGTTACATAATGCATGACTTTATTAAATGCAGAACACATATTAATGATGTGCAAACTATGACATAATTAAAAACACAAACTAAAATAACTAAAAATTAATGAATCAAAGTCCTTATTTTCTAGCTGCCAAATTGACAAACTGAAATTAAAAACTTCATTTTGCACTTGGGCCCCTCGAGTTTGGGCCAATCTCAGTAGCATTGAGTTGTGTCGTAACATGATGCGACCGGGATTGCATCAGTAACCTCTTACAATAAACAAGTAAGCTATTTATAGGCAAAGACTAAGCTAGCCGAATAGGCAACTTAATGGCTAAGAATTTAGCCATGAATATGCTAGAAATTTCTAGAAAGAAATCATTAATTTGCTGTAGCTGAATTCAGCTAAATGTGCGTGAATGAAGCATTAAAAATTCGGTTCATGTTTGGAGATGATGCATGGATTGACCGAATCATCATGTTGCTTCACTTGATGCATTCATGCATCCTTAACCTTGAAGAATCTCCATAATTCCATGAATGTGCAGCCCTTTAATGATCCTACATCTCCCTTGGCTGAATGAGGCATTAATGTGCCTAAAATACTTGAATGGTCATCTTGAAAATGTATGAATCATGCATGAAACGTCCCATGTACTTTTCCCCCATAAATATGATCCATGAATCTTGAAATACATGAACTTTCAGCAACTCCCTCTTGCATGAACGTCCCAAATGCATGTGCTACTTTAAATGCCATCCATTGAACCTCAATTGTGCATGCACACTCCCATACATTGCACCAATCCGTTCATGAACCTGCAGCAAATAACATCAGCAAGTTAAATGCATTTCAGACACATTAAATTGGCGGCATATGAACTCAATAATTTGCACATTAAATTCGGCCATACATATTAACAAATTCAGACATATTTAAAACATCATAATTAATTAAGTATTTAATTTAGATATAATTAAAACACTTAATTAATTATTTGTCCAGATTTTAACAAATTAATTAACTTAAAATAAACAACTAATTCAACTAAAGACAAATTAAATGGTTTATTTCAGCAAAATAAATGCAAACTAAAGAAAGCTAAAAATAAGCTCATTGGGTTAAGATTGAGCTTAATTGAGCTCGAATGAGCTGACTTGAGCTCAAGTGAGCTGGAAACGAGCTAAACGGAGCTCAACGAGAAGGAATTGAACTAATTCAGCTCGCATGGATTTGCAAACAATGCTTAGGGAGCTGGTCCAAAAGTGTGCCCGAGGCGTGGTCGTATCATCCCCTCCCTCTTTAAAGCGATTTATCCCCAAATCAGGCCATTTGCTCGCGAAAAATCATTCAAGATTTTGAAAGCCACAAATGGCTTGGATCGAAAGAAGCTCATTCGCATGCCCTCCCTCTTTAGAAGGGTACCGCCTCACATCGCTATAAAAGAATAAAACGAATTAGTAACACGATAAAGGTTAAGCACAAAGGAACTTTCTGAAATTTGATTCACAATTCGAACAAATAAACTGATACCAGGGTCAAAAATAGAAATTGTTCTTACCGTTTTTTCGATAGAAACAAACCTAAATCACAAAACAATCGAAAGGCATAATCTCGAAGGTCAGAATTACAAAATCCAAGCCCTTTTAACAAGAACAAAGAATAATAATCTCCGGGGTCAAAAACAAAATTTTCTCTTGCCATTTCAATTTGATTTGGCAATTTCATGACAGACTTCATAGAAAGAACACTAAGCAACTCAAAATCATTATCATGCAAAACATGTTCGGATCTTTTAGACCACAGTTGAGAACAACCTCCGGAAACAAAATTTTGATTTTGACTTAACAAACCAACAAGATTCACATGTCTCATTTTCAAACTTAAAGACAAAGCATCATACAAACAAAGATTGTTTACACATTCATTCAAACAAAATTTACGATGCTTGCTTTCTTTCATGGATGATTCATAATAACAAACTCCAGGATTAAACACATGATTTTGACTACTCGATCCAAATGGCAACGAGGGTGTTAGCATACTCAAATTCAAACAAGCAAACCCTTTAAATTTCGTTCGAAAAGATTTACAAAAACATGGAAATTTCACACCACAAATTAGATAATTCACATGATCAACACAACCAAACAGATGACATGTCGACTTTTGATCACACAATTCCATATTTTGTTGGTGTTGTTTTATTCGTTCTTCATCAAAAATCTTGCTGATGCCATACTCATCAATACATTTCCATTCCTTTTCAACAGGATCAGTTAGAATGAACAAATTATACGGACTTTCATCTCGAGCATCCAAAACATGCATTCCATTGCAAGTTAAAGATAAACAACCAATACCATCAAGAAAATAATATTTTTCAAAAACAAGAATCTTCTTATCATCAGACAAAACAAATGGATCATCATCAATCAAAGAATGACAAGTAGCCACGTCAAAGTTTAGATTTTTTTAAAGACCAAATCATCAACAATGTGTCCACCAACAATCGAATAAAGCAGAGGTGCTTTAAAATTTTCAACATTCATACCTTGCTTACCTTGAAACATTGTAAGAATGATATCTTGCAATTGATCGTGATGGAAATCAGTAGGAAACAAATGATGATTAGAGCATTGCAAGACTCTTTTCAAGGAAAAATCAACATTTCGATCCAAGGTTAAACAACAAAACAAATGTTTGAATGGGCTTTCTCTAAGACCAACAAAATGGCCGAATTGATCGATAGAAAACAAATCACAATTAGAATGAAGACCAAAAAGATTCTTACCTGACTTACCTTCGAAAGTTTGAAAATTATTCACAACATCCAACTTACCTTTTTTAATTAACTGAAAACGTCGTATGTCAGAAAGATAATGAAGTTGGAACCAGTCTGTGGGTGAAATTTTGCAAACCTGAAACGAAGAAGAATCAAAAGGCAAACTCAAACAGGGATTAGCAAAGATTTTCCTTACTTTTTCTTGCTTGCTTTCTTCACTCGTTTCTTTTGCGAACTCTTTTTCTTTTCCACTCGATTTCTTTTCAAGCTCTCTTTCAATTTCTTTTTCCATTCTTTCTTTTTCTTCTCTTTCAATTTCTTTTTCAATCTCTTTTTGCTTTTCACTCTCTTTTATTTTTGAAATCTCATTTTCATATTTTTCTTTTTCATTTCTTTCATTTTCATTTTCTTTATTCTTTTCTCGCTCAAAATCTTTTACAACCAAATTTTTCAATTTGATTTGGTCCTCGTGGACTTGTTCTGGTGTGAGCGGTGCTAAGGTGATTTTCCTTCCTTGATGCTTGAAGGAATACCTATTGGTACGTTCATCGTGAGTGACCTTGTGATCCAATTGCCATAGTGCTCCCAGCAACAAATGGCAAGCTTGAATAGGTACCACATCACAAACGACTTCGTCTTGGTATCTGCCGATGGAATATGCAACACGCACTTGTTGAGTAACTTCAAATTCACCTTTGTCGTTAAACCACCGCAGCTTATAAGGTTGGGGATGCTCGGTAACGAGTAAGCCAAGTTTTTCCACCATTCTAGTGCTGGCCACATTTGAACAAATGTCACCATTAACAATGATGCAACAAATTTTATCGTGGACACGGCATCGAGTATGAAACAGATTCTTATGTTGTGGTTCGTTCTCCAATTGTTGAAGACTTGAACTCATTTTGATGTCAACGTTAATAGGTGTCAAATCTTCTTTATCTTTGTCGGATAGTACTTGGAGTTCTCCTTTTTTGTATTCGTCGGAATTCAGATCGCATTATCCTTTGCATTTCTCGCTCCATACTTGGAATTCACATTCAGAAAATTCTTCGGACATGTTTCAACAAAATGTTAGAAAGCACAAGATAAATTAGAAAGAAAAATAATCCTTACCACAAAATCTCACAAGTTCTCTCGCAAAGAAAATAATAAATGGCACACCACTCGTGTTTCACTCTTATTTGGCTTTTCTTCTCTCGAATGAACTCACGCTCTCTTGCCTTTTACCACTCGACCTCGTCTCACAAATTCGTAATTCGTCTCGGTAGACTTAATTTGCTGCTTGAGGGTCGGTTTCAAAATGGGTTACAAGGGATAATGTCAGGTGTAAGGTAGGCTGAACAAAGAAAAAAATTGGTTTAAAGTGTGGCGTTGGGATGGGTAAATAATGGTAGGAAGGGAAACTTGATGATCGGAGTAATAAGAGATGAAAATAAAACTCGCAAGACTTTTCACTTCTTTTTTTTATTTTTTTTACTTTTTTTTCTTTTTTTTGCTCACTTATTTTTTTTCTTTTTTTTGAATTTTTTTTTGAATTTCGATTTTTTTTGTGATACTCCAATACAATAGTAAGGTAAATACAAGGAAGGAAAAAAAATTAAATTACAACTCAAAATTTTTTTAAATTTTTTTTTCACGTTCCGAACCTACTTGCGGCCTTGTTACGAACGTCGGTGCTCCTCATTTTGCAAGCTCTGATACCAAATGATGAGATCCGGCTCGGGTTAATTGAGTCATTTCGCAAAGTTGCCCGATCGTCTACGAGGAGTAGTTGGAGTTGTCAAAATTGGGTGATTTAGGCTAAGGGTTGCGGAAGCTTTGAGAGGGGTTTAGATGAGTGGTTTGGTGTTGATAAATTTGGTTTAGAATAGAAACAATGTAGGTTAGAAAAAGGTAATTGATGGAGATGGAAAATAAAACTTAAGCGTCAAGAATGTTCAATACTAAAAAGTATTGCCCGAGTCTTATATTGCTTAAGGTGAAATTTGATGAAGGATAGAAGCGAACCTTGACCCAATACCTATATAGAGGTAAGAACCAAAGGTATAAAAATATGGTTGAACGCCACACCAGTTTGGTGATAAGGTCAATTGAGTTTGGATGGACGCCACTAGCAAGCTTGATATAGGGTTACGCGCGGACCAAGATCGAGTCGTCAAGTCACAGAAACAAGAAGGTGTTAGATAACGTAACAGAAGAATAAAAAGCAAACAAATCCGAAAAAACTGCAGAGTAACTTGATAACTTCGTTCGAGGTGTTCCTGATCTCAAAAAATCACGAAATTAAATCTGCAATATCCTTAAATATTTAATTTTTGATCTGGAAATTTTGGGCACAAAATTCAACCCGCTGAATCTTTTTTTAATTTTTTATTGAATTTCGTATTTTTTGATTTTTTTGACTTTTTTGACTGATTTTTTTGCGGGAATAATTTTTTTATATTCAATAACAGTGTCACAAATATGTATGTAAAATTTCAGATCAATCGGACAACGTTTACCCACCCAAATGAATTTTTTTTGAACAATTTTTTTGGGTAAAACTGCTGTTTGTGCTTTTAAAAAATAGAGATCAGTTTAGAAATCAACCAAGAACACCCAAAACGCCCAAAATCTGATACCAAATGATATAGGGTTGCGCGCGGACCAAGATCGAGTCGTCAAGTCATGGGAAACTCCTACGAAAGCTCTAAACGAACAGATCTGAAAATTAAAACAAAGAACAAGATTAAAAGCAAATCTGAATTGAATTGAAATTCCCCAAATTCAATTAAATGAGCAGCAAGAAACAAAGAAATAGAATAAGCGAATCACACGGAATTGAAAGTATGGAAAGGATGCAAATCTGCCAAGGGATTGATTTGGCCAAGAATGCCTAATTTCCAGCAATCAATTGATCCCCAAATTGAAAGAGATCCAATCGGCCAAACCCTAGGAATTGGGGATTTTTGGGTTCGAATGGGTGCTGCCAATAGGAGAACAACTTAAACGATGAGATCTTGAGTTTAATCAATGCTGGAAAACAAACAAGAACATCAAAATATTAGATGAGAAATCGGCACAAGTATAAGCAAAGAAAAGTAAAGAAAGAAATCGAAAACAGCAAGAATTAAAGGATAAGTCCTAAAGATCCTTGAAATCCCGAAAGATTTCACAAATCTCTTCAAATGGCTCTAATCTCCCCTCCAAAGAATATCGATGGCAAGAAGAAGGTTGAAGATGGCTCCCACAATCAAAAGATTGTTAAAACTTCTAAAGAAAACTCAAGAGAGAATTCTTGGAGAAAACCCCAAAGAAAATTCTGATGTGATCCGGCCCGATTAATTGAGTCGGGTTCACTTAAGATGCCCGATCGTCGACGAGAAGCTCATTCAAATTTGTAGATAGATGGAGTTTGAATGTTTTATAAGCGGAAGGTAGGCAAAATGGGTTCAAAAGATGGGTTTTGGTTTGATGAAAGATAGGTTCGGTTTAACAAAGAATTAAGTTACAAAGATGATAAATAAATGGAAATGGATAAAGAACTCAAACTTTAAGAATGATTCAATACTAAAAAGTATTGCCCCGAGTCTTATATTGCTTAAGGTGAATTTTGATGAAGGATAGAAGCGGACCTTGAACCGTTACCTATATGGAGGTAAGAACCAAAGGTATAGGAAGATGGTTGAACGCCACACCGATTCGGTGATAAGTTCAATGGAGTTCGGATTGACACCACTAGCAAGCTAGATAAGTCGCTTCGAGACTCGAACGAAAGAAGAGAGGAGGTAACCTCACAAGAACAAAAGTTCTATTAAGTTTAATTGATCAAATTCTGTAACCTTTTACAATAAACAAAATAAACTATTTATAGGCTCTCTAATGCCTATTAAAATTCAGCTACTAATGTGTTCACACAACAATTAAAAATGTTCACACTTCAAGCATTAAATCTCTGTTCATGGAGAGTGTAAGTTCATGCATGGTTGAATAATCATGTTTCTTCCCAAACCCGTTCATGCATGCTTAACCAATAAGAAAGCTTCCTTGTTCCATGAATGTGCATCTTCAATTCATATCCAACCCCTCTTAGACGAATGTTAGGTGCATGGGTCATGCATCTCTCTTAATTAAAACTTTAATGATGGGCTGGTTCATGAATGGAAGCATGTACCTTGTAAATTCATTCTTGATATGAGCTCGCCCATGAAGATAGGTGCCGAATCCATGGAGTTGCCTTTGGGGCCAATTACTCGAGCACGTGCCAAGAAGTTCCAAGATGCTGTAGCAAGCTATATTGCTCGATTGTGGAGTGATGGGTTGATTGCCCATAAAACGCCCAGCTCAACTAGCTTGATTCGCAATTTCCTACAAGCTGATTTTAGCTTGTGTCAGCTCAATTTAGCTCAATTCGGCACTTAATTAGTTCAAGGAGCTGATTAAATTTATTTTTTAATAATTTAGTTAGTTGTGTTAGTTTAGAATCAGCTCAAATCATTTAATTAAATAAATGTGTCTTAATCTGGACATTTTTAATTCAGCTTATTAAATATGTTTTATATTAGTACATGCCTTTAATATGTCCATATTAAGTCATAAATTAAATGTGTTTAGTTTAATTACAAAGTTTTAATGTGTCTTGACTAAGACAAATTTATTAGTGGCTGTTAATTAATTTGTCTTAGCCGAATTAATGTGCAGAATTTTAATATGTCCAGCTGCTGATTTCATGAGTATTAAATTTGTCCTAATCACATTTATTTGATGTTTTTCAGCTAGCTTAATGGCAAAGAAAGCTCATAAAGAAGGAGCATGTATTTGGGCACATGCATGGACGGCATTTAAAGTGCAGCTGCCTTGTGTTTCCAGCTGACTTTTCGTGCAGCTCAATGGACTTCTAGCTGCTGTTTTTGAGCTTCTCCAAGGGCCAATTTCGTGGAGAGCAATGGCCAAAGAGTGTATCATAAATTCCAGCAGCCAATTCACTTGGTGGCTACTCATATTCGGCCAAGAAGCATAATTTTTGAAGCTGTCCATTTCTCTTCTCCATAGCAGCAATTAAGCTATTTTAAAACATTAGTTGAATGTGAATTATCATCATTAAAAGGGCCAGCCGAATCATCTCTTCTAGAAGGATAAGATTCAGATTTTTGTTCATCAATGTATTTGGGAAATTTCTAGGAAGTTTCCTATAGAAACTTAAGGCATAAGAATCTGATTAATAGGCTATTCGGCTGCCTTAGTCCAGCCTATAAATAGACCATGTAATTCACATTTTGGAGGTTAATGAACAATTTGATAGCTTTGCTAAATTGTGAGGTTGTTTTCAACTCTCGTTATTCTCCAAAAACTTGTGAGACTTATCAAACATCTTTGTGGCGTCAAACTTGTTTTTGTTTCTTCCCGAACTTATCACTTTAATCCCAAAAGTGTGGCGTTCGATTCATACTAAGGTTCCTATCACCATTGATAGTGGGTCGAAGTTTCTTTCCATTTAACAAGCCTTCCATCCATCCTTACCAACCTAAGCATTCTCCTAAGTTACGGGTTAACACATTCCTATTGTGTTAGTTCGGCTTTTCGAATCCTTAGCCAAATTACTTCCATTGTTTTCTAATTCATTTCCTAAACCAACAAAACCTTTTTGAGCCTAAATAAACCTCTTTCTTCTAGCCTATTTTGTAAAGCCTCAATTTACTCCTAATTCACGATCGGGCGATCTTTACGACTCAATTCGATCTCGAGGTGAGGGCGTATCAAGTTGGTATCAGAGGTAGCTGAATTGGAGTAAGAACCGTCGTCTTCGGTATTACGAGATTGTAAAAAAAATTCGAAAAAAAAAGTTTGTATTCAATTTATTTATTTATTTTTCTTTTTTTTCTTTGTGTATTTAGTATTAAAAAAATTCAGAATTAAAAAAAAAAAGAAAAGAGAAGTGATTAAAATTCATTTTGAGCTTGTAAAAGCCTTGCTTGCTGCCCGAAGGACCACATCTATACAGCCACACTAATTTCCTTCTATTTTCTTTGATTGTTAGCCTACCCGATCCTAAAATATTACCCTACCAAGCCACATCTATTTTGTAAGCCGACCCCAAACGATTTTGATTTGTCAAACTTAGTTTGCGGAGAATTTTGGGAAGTGAAAATTGAGTGGTAAAAGGCAAGAGAGATTAGTGAGACTATTAAAGAGTAGAAAAGCCAAAGTGAGTGTTTATTCTTGTGAGTGATTGGTGAGTTCTTGTTGTGATTCTTTAAAGAACTTTTAAAAAAAAAAATGTCACGGAGCCCGGAAAGGAATCCAAACGAGGGAGGTGGATTTCGTCCAATAAGAAACGTTGGAAGGGGAGTGCCGGATCTCACTTTGCAAGCCATTATGCAAGAAATGGAGCGAATGTTTGATCGCAAGCTTGAACCAATCGAAGACTGCCTATATCGAGTCGAAACCCGAAGGCAACGCGAAGTGACTCCGGAAGATGCAAGGCGAGGACGAGAGCAACCAATTGAAAACCATGATGAAGAAGAATCTGAAGGTGATCACTTATCTAAACAAGGAAACCCTTAACGGTTCCAACAAAATCGAGTCCCAAGAAATCGAGACCGTTCGGATGACAATCTCAAAAATATTAAGATGTCTATTCCGCCGTTTCAAGGGAAGAATGATCCCGAATCTTACTTGGAGTGGGAAAAGAAAATGGAACTCGTCTTTGAGTGCTATAACTATTCGGAAAATAAAAAGGTAAAGCTCGCTGCCATTGAATTCTCGGATTATGCGATCGTGTGGTGGGATCAATTGGTGACTAGCCGAAGGAGGAATGGGGAGAGGCCTATCTCTACGTGGGCCGAAATGAAGGCCGTTATGCGCAAGCGTTTTGTTCCCTCCTATTACCATCGGGAGTTGTACCAACGATTGCAAAATCTCACACAAGGCAACTGAACTGTCGAGGACTACTATAAAGACATGGAAATCGCTATGATAAGAGCCGACGTGGAGGAGGATCGTGAAGCAACAATGGCGAGATTTTTAGCCGGCCTAAATTGGGATATTGCCAATATCGTCGAGCTTCAACACTATGTAGAAGTTATGGACATGGTGCATATGGCAATAAAAGTTGAAAAACAATTGAAACGGAAAGGACCCATGCGGACATATCCAACGGCTTCTACCAACAAGTGGACTCAAGGGACTAGCAAAGCTCCCAATCGGCCTAAGGAGCCTTTCGTTGCTGCCAAACCCAATCAAGTAAGTGCCGATGCTAGCAAAAATAAAAACGAGGCTGTCTCGAATCGTTCTCGCGATATCAAGTGTTTCAAGTGTCAAGGAAGAGGCCACATTGCGAGTCAATGTCCTAATCGACGAGTGATGGTGGTTCGTTCAAATGGCGAGATTGAGTCCGAAGATGAGCAAGAGGAGGAGCCTGAAATTCCCATGGAGGAAGGTGAAGAGCTCGAGCTGCCCGTTGAAGGAGAATTACTTGTTGTCAAAAGGAGCTTGAATATCCAAGTAGCCGAGGAAGAACAACAAAGAGACAACATCTTTCACACTCGTTGCCATGTTCAAGGTAAGGTGTGTAGTTTAATTATTGACGGAGGTAGTTGCACCAATGTCGCAAGTTCTTTGCTGGTTGAAAAACTTGGTTTAGCCACCACAAAGCATCCAACTCCTTACAAGTTACAATGGCTAAATGACGGAGGCGAACTCAAGGTGACGAAGCAAGCAAGGGTGGCGTTTTCCATAGGAAAGTACCAAGATGAGGTGGTTTGTGATGTTGTACCAATGCACGCGGGACACTTGCTATTGGGGTGTCCTTGGCAATTTGACCGGCGAGTAGTCCACGACGGCTATACAAACCGATATTCATTTAAGCACCTTGGAAGGAATGTTACATTAGCTCCTCTCACACCGAAGCAAGTGCATGAAGACCAACTCAAGATGAAGCAATCTATTGATCGAGAAAAAGAAAAAGAGAAAAACAAAAAGAGTGAAAAGAAAAAGAAAGAAAAGAATGAGGAGAGTGAGATAAAAACAAGAGTGACAAAAGAAAAAGAGCAAGAGTGTGAAAATAAAAAAATAAGTGTTTTGCTAGAAAAAGAGAGATTCGAAAATTGATGTTGGCAAGGCAACCTATCTTTGTTCTTATGTATAAAGAGTGTTTATTGGAAACTAACGAACTTGACAATACTTTGCCTACTCCTATCGTTTCTTTGTTGCAGGAATTCGGAGATGTTTTTCCTGAAGAAGTGCCAAATGGCCTACCTCCCATTCGAGGAATCGAGCACCAAATCGATTTTGTGCCCGGTGCTGCAATTCCAAATAGACCAGCATATAGAAGTAATCCTGAGGAAACGAAGGAATTAGATAAGCAAGTAGCCGAATTAATGGAGAAGGGCTACATCCGTGAAAGCTTAAGTCCATGCGCGGTTCCGGTATTGTTGGTTCCTAAAAAGGATGGATCCTGGCGAATGTGCGTTGACTGCCGCGCTATCAACAAAATCACAATAAAATATCGCCATCCTATTCCCCGCCTCGACGACATGCTTGATGAACTTAGTGGAGCCCAATTGTTTTCGAAGATCGATTTAAAAAGTGGGTATCATCAAATTAGAATGCGGGAGGGAGACGAATGGAAAACTGCGTTCAAAACTAAATATGGTTTGTATGAATGGTTGGTAATGCCATTCGGACTTACCAACGCTCCGAGTACTTTCATGCGTCTCATGAATTATGTTTTACGTTCGTTCATTGGAAAGTTCTGTGTTGTGTATTTTGATGATATTTTAGTCTATAGCAAGAGCTTGGAAGATCATATTCAACATCTACGTACCGTGCTTGAAGTCTTACGAAAAGAGGTACTTTATGCCAATTTAAAGAAATGTTCTTTTTGCACTAATGAAGTTGTTTTTCTAGGCTTTGTGGTAAGTGCTCGTGGATTAGAAGTTGACCAAGAAAAGGTCAAGGCGATCAACGAATGGCCGCGTCCAACGAACATCAGCCAAGTGAGGAGTTTTCACGGGTTGGCAAGCTTCTATCGAAGGTTTGTGCCTAATTTTAGTTCTGTAGCTGCCCCCTTGACAGGTATAATTAAGAAAAATTCTCCTTTTGTGTGGACTGATGAACAAGAAAATTCTTTTAATAAGCTTAAAGAATGTCTAACTAATGCACCATTATTGTCTTTACCTGATTTTAACAAAACATTCGAGATAGAGTGTGATGCTTCAGGTATCGGCATTGGCGCTGCTTTAATGCAAGATGGACGGCCTATTGCATACTTTAGTGAAAAGCTTAACGGAGCTACGTTGAATTATCCAACGTATGATAAGGAACTATATGCATTGGTCTGAGCTCTCGAAACATGGCAACACTATTTATGGCCGAAGGAATTCGTAATTCATTCGGACCACAAGGCTCTAAAGCATTTGAAGGGACAAACCAAGCTCAATAAACGTCATGCCAAGTGGGTGGAGTATTTGGAGTCGTTTCCGTACGTGATCAAGTATAAAAAGGGTAAGGAAAATGTTGTAGCCGACGCCCTATCACGAAGGTACGCACTTGTCAATTTAATGGATTCTAAATTGCTTGGTTTCGAATTTATCAAAGATCTTTATAAATCTGATGCTGACTTTGGTGAAATTTATGAGTCTTGTTCGCATGGTGCTTGTGAAAAGTATTTTCAGGATGAGGGCTATTTATTTCGTGAAGGCAAGCTTTGTGTGCCTCAAAGTTCTGTGAGAAACGTCCTTGTAGAAGAAGCTCATAGCGGAGGACTTATGGGCCACTTCGGAATTGCTAAAACTTTAGCAATATTGCATGAACATTTCTATTGGCCCAAAATGAAACGTGACGTAATAAGGAAATGTGATCGTTGCATCACTTTAAGAAGGCAAAGTCACGAATCAAACCATGATAACGAT